>NC_134826.1:139577511-139639856 GCF_004210375.1 Tachypleus tridentatus
CACCAGGTCTTTTTTTTGTGTGTGTTTTTAGAAACTACACACTTTTTAAAACCCGGTCGGAAAACCGATCCCTCTAGGCGTCGCGCCAAATTTTCAAATATTATGTCCTAGATGGCGCTGATTGGTAGAAATAAACTTCTTAACTGTTGGTGAATCTTTTTGTCAGATCTGAAATCCTTGAAGCATGTACAATTATCCAGTTCTATATAGCAATAATGGTTTTGGAGGTTGCACTGTTTCCATCTTCTCCAGAATCAATTAGTCATAACCTTGTTTTCTTCTAATATAATTTATATTATATATTTATTGTTCGTTCTCAGAAACAAGTAAATTCTTAGCTCCACCTCTCGGGCATTTTCTCCACTCGTTTGTTTGTTTTAATTTTTTTTTTCAAAGCTATGTAAAGATTTTTCTGTTAATAGTAATTCCTGATTTGTAACTTATAAATTATAGGGCAGGAAACTAGTTTAGAGCATCTACCGCCAACCGTTAG
This sequence comes from Tachypleus tridentatus, assembly GCF_004210375.1. Lineage (NCBI taxonomy): Eukaryota > Metazoa > Arthropoda > Merostomata > Xiphosura > Limulidae > Tachypleus > Tachypleus tridentatus. The sequence goes on from NC_134826.1 coordinate 139,578,005, forward strand.
GCTACTCTTGTTTCATCAAATAGTGGAATTTTAATTTTACATTTGTAGTCCACTCAACTGTCCTTCTTATTACACTTCTTTCTCCACTTTCAACGTCATTTCTTCACTTCCAATTAACAAGATTTGTTTTCTTGAAGCATTAATGTTAAGTATCATCTACAAACACTGTAAGTCAAGCAATCTCCTTTATTTCTATGTTTCTTCCTGACAAGTCAGGCCCGGCATGGCCAGGTGGGTTAAGGAATTCGACTCTGTAATATGAGGGACGCGAATTCGAATCTCTGTCACACTAAACATGCTCGCCCTTTCAGCCTTGGGGGCGTTATTGAGTTACGGTCGATCCCACTATTCGTTGGTGAAAGAGTAGCCCAAGAGTTGACGGTGGGTGATGATGACAAACTGCTTCCCCTCTAGTCTTGCACTGCTAAATTAGGGACGGCTAGAGCAGATAGCACTCGTTTACCTTTGCGCGAAATTCCAAAACAAACAAACCATATCCTGACAAGATAGTTCACAGATTTTACTGATAAGTATATTTTTTAAACTGGAATAGAAGCTTTTTAGATTACATTATTGGATTAGGGTTACGTAGTCTGGCGACTCCAATCCGTTCTGGGCTTTGACGTGTTTGTTTTTTTCATAAATTTGGGTCGGATTTTTGCGACCGGGGGTCTTAAAATAAACGGTGAATAGAATAGCTATTGTATTACTTGTGGCTGCGTCTTTAGTTTTCTACAGAAATCCAGTCAGTTTATCATAGCTTAACAAACTACAAAATGCTTTAAAAGATCTTCAGTTTGCTTTTTATCATCTTTTTTATTTTTTGTAGATGCAAGCAATTTATCTTCATCCTTCACTGGGCAAAGCTGTCTATATTGTTCATGGTGTACCTGGAAATTCAATCATCCGCTCCGGTAATGTATATCTTTCATTTATCTTCCACATATTTGTTTGTGTCACAAGCTCGCAGTGTCATAAGGATAAAATGAATTTCTAGGCTTTCTTAACCGACGAAAACACTGTTCTTTAAACACTTTGCTCATATGATATTTTATCTGTTCCTCGTTTAGGCAGGATTGGATAATCTGGACGGAGACCGCGTGGATGTGCTACGCAAATTCTGTGTATATCAAAAGACAAAATCAAATAAATGACGACAATGACAAACATTGGGACATTGCTATGTTTCTGACTGGGTAAGATGTCATTTTATCGTTTGGTTATATGCACAGAACATGATATTAACGAAGTGTATTATATTTCCTTCGTGTGTTAAGCCTAATTATGTAGTGTTAAGCCTAATTATGTAGAATTTTAAGCAAACAAAATATTTATGAAGATTAAAAGTAGTTATTTAAATTTAGGAGCTTTTTATTTCGTGGCACTCAAACAGAAGATATTAAATTTATTATTTATAGATTGCTAATATGTTAAATTATAATTGACAAGCTATGTGTTTAAAACCTTTCTTTACAATATGATTTATATATTTTCAACAGACATAATCTCTACGTTAAAACTGGGGATAAAAAGTCTTTTGAGACGATGGGTAAGTACGTTTATCAAGCTGATTTTAAACTTTCTTACCAAAATCCGAAATATTCGATTCGAAGAGTGTAATAATATCGAGGGCTTTTATCAAGAACGATTAACTTACGATAATGTATTGGCATATCAATAGTGCAATGCATTCACGGCTAGACTTTTTTTTTGTACGTATCATAAGAAAGATAGTTCACAAAAAGAGCGTAGTAATAAAACCCTTAACATTTCAAAAAGGAGCTTTGAATGCTCTCCATAGAAGAGAAAACGTCGCACGAAGATGTGAAAGATATGACTGCAAAAGATGAACTCGGGCAGGAGTTGTATGTTATTTGTTTAACCTGTTTTGAGTACTTACAGTTCTGTTTCAGTGAGCGTGTTGGCGAGGACACACGACTCCAAACCTGCAGGTCGCGAGTTCGAATCCCATCACTTCAAATGTTCGCTCTTTCAGCAGTAAGGGCGTTATAACATGAACTTGTTATTACATTTTCTTCTTTTCCCGGTCAATCCATCTTCAACCTTTTTAACACTCAGTCTAAACAAGCCAAAACACATGGTTCTGACACGTCAATTTCCCAAAAGGCGTAGAAGGGCAGCTGAAGAGGTCAGCTGTTAACCTATCGCGCCATTACAGAGTAATGTGTTTTTTGGTATTCAGTCAGCAGACATTAAAATGACGTCACATAAGGAACGTATGACGTCACATTTGTACTGTCGTGACGTACGTAAAACAAGCAATCTCAGATGCCGATCGTCTTGAAAATCCTTACATTGGCCAGTTAAAACTGATTCCAAGCATTTACTTGTTTAAAATTGCATTGTTTTTTTTCCTTCCGTAAAAACTCTTTTATCAACCGTTTTCTTCTTAAGTTGTCTTATAATCTTTACTTCCTTCAAAACTCTTTAACTGACTGCTATCATCAAACTTGACTCCAAATGTAATTTGTTTCATAAGCGTTATAATTCTGCTTTTGTCCAGACTCTTTCATCAACTATACTCTTCAAAGTTGGTTGAAATATGTTTTATATTCTCAATTTTCATGGCTGTCGTTCAAAACTTCGTTAAAACTCTTTCTCTTCAAGCAAACTCCTCCACTGACTTTCTTCTTTTGACCCTTGACCTAGGACTCGCTCCAACTGGAGGTGTGTGTAAGATGAGCGCAGGGTGTTTCATAAGCGAATTCAGTGTCACGAGTGAGGCTGGGAAAACCATACCCTTCTTGTGGATTTTGGCCACTTATGTAGCGGCTCACGAAATGGCCCACAAGTGAGTAGCTCGGATGTATATACATTACAACCATGATGTTTTAAACCAAAACAAAACGCATTAAAATTAAACAAAATACGTTATAAATTATTAAAAAAGGGCACAAGCTACAAAGTGGGATTATAAAATGTATCCTAGGTTTTGGAGGTGACTGCACAAGTGAGACCCACATTGCGGTGGGGATACACCGTCTATCAGTTTTTAACCTCGAGTTTGCTAGTCTCACATAAGAAATAGACACAATCAGACTAGAAATTAAGAGAGCGAGATGTGGGTGCTCAAGCCCACATCTATATTACCCTTCACTGCCTGCAGACAGTTGCGGGAAGGTGACTGCTCTCCCAACTTAAAATACGAATAAGAAAAGATAAACATAAAAAATAAAAATAATAAATAAGGTACTACAATTTGGGAATAAGTAAGATGAAACTTACTTAACTCTTGATGTTAGCATTACTTCCCCCAATCAGGTAGAGGCATTAATTAAGACGACATTGAACACTATCAGTATACTAAGTTTATATATATACACAACACCAAACTTTATTTATAAGAGCAATCTAGCGGATGCTTTGTTCAAATATAATACCTTTCTTTTCTTACACTCTTTCTTGCTATTGTTTATTAATACTAAGCTACACAGTAGGCTATCCGAGGGAATTGAACTCTGGGTTTCTGAGTTGAAGTGAGTCGACTTACCACTGAGGTTCAAGATGTCTTAACTCTCAAAACATTAATAATGTGATCTCTTTCAAAATGTGTTTCACGCGTCGTTTGTGTTTTGTTTAATAACTAATATATTTTATTTGAACTTTCATACAAATACGCAGTATTCTTATTTTTAAAATGCGGTAGAAATTTGAATATCGCGATAATAATACAGTCCGCTGAGTGACTGTTGTAAATAGGCAATACCCGTTTACTTGCGTTTCTGAATTAAAATTGTAAACTGCTTTGAACAGAAATCAACACTGGAAAACATATCAAACCTACCTTTCGATTATTCTACGAATCACGATTTATAAATATATAAATTTTCTCCTATAGCTTGGGAATGCATCATGACGGATCGGATAAAGAAATTACTAAGAAATGCGATTCTAATGGATACATCATGTCACCAAGTCGTGGAACGTCGAAAGAAAACACGTGGTCTACATGCAGCAAAGAAGCGATGAATTCTTTTGTGTAAGTAACGTTTTTGCCTTCGTTCTCATAAAATTGTAGCGTATTTTTCATGTTGTTTTTCTCAGTTGAAGGTTGATTGATTGAATCGATTTAAAGCTATGTAATCGATTTAAAATTACGTAATCTGCGCTCTGTCCACCACGGGTACCGAAACCCGGTTTCTAGCAGTGCAAATCTACAGACGCATCGCAATGCCACTGAAGGGGCCCGGAATGACCATGTGGGTTAAGGCGTTCGACTCGTAATCTTACGGTTGCGGGTTCGAATCCTCATCGCACCAAACAAGCTTGCACTTTCAGCCGTGGGGGCGTTATAAAGTTCGGTCAATCCCACTATTCGTTGGCAAAAGAATAGCTCAAGAGTTGGCGGTGGGTCGTGATGACTAGCTGCCTTCCCTCTAGTCTTACACTGCTAAATTAGGGACGGCTCGCGCAGTTAGCCCTCATGTAGGTTTGCGCGAAATTAAAAAACAAACAAACGAAAAAATAATTTTTCTCGATAACTCTAGAATATTCTAAGGGACCCCTTTCCCCTTGTTGGAAGCACTGCCCTAAATTACTAATAGTATTGAAATTGATATAATCTCAGGAAAACAATAAAAGGAAAAGATTCTTCGACACTATGATGCCCAGAGTGCACTTGATAGGCTAATCGGAATTTCCAACGATTCCATGCACTGGTTTCTTGAAAGTAATAAAATCGAATTTACAACGCTGAAATCAGGGGTTCGATTCCGATCGGTGAACACAGCAGATATTCCGATGCAACACTGCTAAAAGAAAACACACACACAGAAACTAAATAGATAATTTTACTTTGAAACACCCCTCGGTGTGGATTCCTGTGCGTGGTGAGGGGACCTCCCAGGGAAGGTTCTATTCTTTCAGTTTACTTCCTCTGCGATCTAAACATCCACCCACGTGTCTGCCGTGCGTGGCGTCCCGTGAAGGAGAAGAGAGGATTCTGGTGGTTGAGGAGTCCAATCCTAACACACCACTTTGGCCTTGACTTTCTGTAGACGGGAGACCTTGGGGTGGCCTCCCTTGGATCAATCGGCTGGTCCATTTGGGCTAAGGTCAACCAAGTACCAGTGCTGGATATTCTCAACAGATGTTGTGAACATTGTATCTTATGCTGGTGTTTGGGTACAGTGCTTAAGAAACCCTGGCATTGCTGCAGTGTCCTTGTTTGACATTGTGGTGCGTCCCTTCGTAGGGCTCCATGGTGGGTGGGGTCAGTGGGCACTGAAATATTCCTTTTTTATAATGGATCCTCCAAATAAAAACTTAAATAAAATAGTGAAAAAACAGTCTAGATGGAAAACGACCATGTCTTGAAGATTCTGAGCAGCAATCTTCAACATCTGTAACACCTGTTGTACCTCATTTTCTTATCCTACATTCTCTTTCAGACAAACCTTTAGGGCAGATGTCTCTCTTTTTCATACAGAAGGGACTAGAGGGACATGCTGGCCCTCCAAAGTCAGTAAAGAAGCTTCGATCTGGTGACATATTGGTGGAAACATCCACATCTCAATGCAGTGACTCCTCTTGCATTCAAAGGCAATTGGAAATATACCTTTCCCCTCATGCTACTTTGAATTCATCATGAGGTAGTATTGTTGAGAGGGTTTTGAAGAACATCCCAGAGACAAAGATTCTCGCTGGTTTCTCCACCCAAGAAGTTGCTGCAGTGAGGCGTATCTCTGGATCTTCTGCAAAGATGGAATTATGGTGCCGACCAATATTTTTATTCTGACATTTACGTCACCATTTCCATCTGCCACTATCAAGGCAGGTTATCTTAATTGCATAGTACGGCCATACATTTAAAACCCTTTCCGATATTTTCAGTGTCAGCGGTTCGGTCACTCAAAGACGTCATGTTGTGGCTCCTTGACTGTGATCGTTGCAGGGATCGTTCCACTTATTTTCATGCACCTAGTCAGTCCTTTACTGCTACTAATATCTCGGTTTGCTCCCCTTCATTATTCTCCCATTTTACATGGAGGGTTGAAAATAATCCACGAGGCAGTGATCATTTTCCTATACTTTTGAGGGAGACTGGCCGTGGTCGATGCCACCTGACCCGCGTGCCCTGGTGGAAGGTGGATCAGGCAAACTAGCCCTCACAGAACTTGATCCTGCCATTATCTGTAAGCCATCAATAGACGGCTGTTTGGCAGCAGTAACTGATTGTATTATACAAGCAGCTGCTCAGTGTATTCCTAAAACCTCAACACGTTGTCCACGATACCCTCGTCCGTGGTGGAATCCTGCCTGCCACATGGCACGGAAGGCTCAAAATCAGGCCTGGGATACTTTTCGTAGGTATCCAACATTCTCACACCGCATCGCTTTCCAGCAGGCTCGTGCACATGCTCAGTGGGTAAGATGTCAAAGCCAGAAGGAATCTTGGATTAAATTCACAACTGGCATGTCTTCTGCCACCAGTTCCAAAGCTATATGGAACAAGATTCGAAAGGTCAGTGGGCAATATAATTCTGTCCCCCTTTCGATCTTGCTCTGTGATGGCTAGGAAGTAGTTGATACCCGGAGCATCGCTGATACTCCAGGTGAAAGCTTTTGCCGGATATCTAGCACTTCTGCTTTTTCCTCCACCTTCTTAGCTATCAAGACTCGAACACAGCGATCACTTCTTTCCTTTCGAGCTGACTGTTTCTAAGACTATAATTGTTCATTTACACTGGTGGAACACAAACTTGCTCTTCATTGTTCTGGCAGTACATCGGTTGGATCTGATGATGTACACTATGAAATGCTGCGCCATCTATCTCCTGCTGCTCTTGCTATTTTTCTGATAATATTTAACCGGATCTAACAGGAAAATGCTTTTCCTGATGCCTGGCGCCAGGCTATTGTCCTTTCTTTCTCTAAGCCTGAGAAGGATCCCAAGATTCCTTCAAATTACCGTCCAATTGCTTTGACGAGCTGTCTCTGTAAGACCTTAGAGAGGATGGTTAATGCTCGTCTTGTTTGGTTCCTCAAATCAAATAACCTTCTCTTGCCCACCCAGTGTGGGTTTCGACGACAGTGCTCCACCATGGACCTCCTGATTCGACTTGAAACATCAATTATAGAAGCCTTTTGGAACGACAATATCTTGTGTCAATATTCTTTGACACTGAGAAGGCTTATGACACAACATGGAGGTATGGCATTTAGCGAGACCTCCATATATATGGGTTACGTGAAGATTTGAACATTTTTATTAAAAAAGTTTTAATGAACAGGAGATTCCAAGTTTGTGTGGGTTTTACATTTTCCCATTCTTTTCTACAGGAACTTGGAGTCCTTCAGTGCTGTGTTTTAAGTGTCACACTTTTCAGTATAAAGATTAATACCATCGCTGAACAACTCCCTTTTACTGTTGCATTTTAAACATGTTCTGTCCCAAGGTTTGTCCATAACGTTAGACAGTGTTATTGGTGATGGTGACACTGTCCACCTTGGTAATGAGTTTAGTTTTTTAAAGACCATTAATCTTTTTAATGCCATTTAAGTGTTTCAACTTACACATTAAACCTTTTTTAATGTGGTTCCCTTTTAAGAATCAAAGTCCATCTAGTTTTATTTGAAATTAGAAAATGGCCGTAACGTTAAATAACTTGAAACCAGGACTGGAAAGGTCAACTTCAGGTGAGTCACACTACTGTTTGAACTACCCGTTAGTCGTCCTGGCAAGTTATTATTAATATTTTCCTACAAGTCTTTTAAAACTTTTTTACTTTACTTTTTGAAAATGGCCAAAACGTCATATAACTCAGAAGCAGGACTGGAAAGACCAACTTCAGGTGACTGATGGTGGTTTTGTACTTACCTGTTAGTCTTCCTGGTGAGTTTGATAATTACAGTTATGCTACAGAAAGTCCTTTACAACTTGTATTACTGTAGTTTTCTCTTACTGCTGAAGACAAGATGTAAACATTGGTTTTATGTTATTTATGTTTGTTTTTTAAACTTTGTTTTGTTTTACCCGAATTTACTTTTATGAATTTTACTAACTTTACTTTAACTTTAACTTTTTACCGGATGTTTGGCACAGATAGGCCTAGCTGCTTTGTGCCATAAAACACTAAATCAATCAATCAGTATTTTAAAACGTAAAGTCTAAACTCTTGAACTTGGTACAGTATTTTAAAGTAAGAACTTGTTTCTGTAGATTACCGTGCTTAAACGAAGGAGAAACTAAAATGGCTAAGACCCTTGACCATTCTAAGTACGAGTTAGCACCTGGCCAGGTGTGGGATGCTTACGAGCAGTGTAAACTATTGTTAAAGAACAATGACGCCACTCTGTATAATACTACCGTTCTACAGGTAAGAAAGATTCTATACCACTCTGTATAATACTACCGTTCTACAGGTAAGAAAGATTCTATACCACTCTGTATAATACCACCGTTCTACAGGTAAAAAAGATTCTATACCACTCTGTATAATACTACCGTTCTACAGGTAAGAAAGATTCTATACCACTCTGTATAATACTACCGTTCTACAGGTAAGAAAGATTCTATACCACTCTGTATAATACTACCGTTCTACAGGTAAGAAAGATTCTATACCACTCTGTATAATACTACCGTTCTACAGGTAAGAAAGATTCTATACCACTCTGTATAATACTACCGTTCTACAGGTGAAAGATTCTATAACACTCTGTATAATACTACCGTTCTACAGGTAAGAAAGATTCTATACCACTCTGTATAATACTACCGTTCTACAGGTAAGAAAGATTCTATACCACTCTGTATAATACTACCGTTCTGCAGGTAAGAAAGATTCTATACCACTCTGTATAATACTACCGTTCTACAGGTAAGAAAGATTCTATACCACTCTGTATAATACTACCGTTCTACAGGTAAGAAAGATTCTATACCACTCTGTATAATACTACCGTTCTACAGGTAAGAAAGATTCTATACCACTCTGTATAATACTACCGTTCTACAGGTAAGAAAGATTTTATACCACTCTGTATAATACTACCGTTCTACAGGTAAGAAAGATTTTATACCACTCTGTATAATACTACCGTTCTACAGGTAAGAAAGATTCTGTACCACTCTGTATAATACTACCGTTCTACAGGTAAGAAAGATTCTATACCACTCTGTATAATACTACCGTTCTACAGGTAAGAAAGATTCTGTACCACTCTGTATAATACTACCGTTCTACAGGTAAGAAAGATTCTATACCACTCTGTATAATATTATCTGTATATGGGTAACAAGGATCTTGTTGTACGCTGTATGACATTAACGTTATACAGATAAGAAACACTGTATTTATTTTGTATAATACTTGAGAAGCAATATTAGAATCAATTTACTTTTTATCAGATACTAATATGAGAACTAGTATGTTGTTAACACCGCAATCTGTATCTACTTCCTTAAGGGTTTTAAAGAAAGAACTAGTATATTGTTAACACTGCAATCCGTATCTACTTCCTTAAGGGTTTTAAAGAAAGAACTAGTATATTATTAACACTGCAATCTGTATCTACTTCCTTAAGGGTTTTAAAGAAAGAACTAGTATATTGTTAACATTGCAATCTGTATCTACTTCCTTAAGGGTTTTAAAGAAAAAACTAGTATATTGTTAACACTGCAATCCGTATCTACTTCCTTAAGGGTTTTAAAGAAAGAACTAGTATATTATTAACACTGCAATCTGTATCTACTTCCTTAAGGGTTTTAAAGAAAGAACTAGTATATTATTAACACTGCAATCTGTATCTACTTCCTTAAGGGTTTTAAAGAAAGAACTAGTATATTGTTAACACTGCAATCTGTATCTACTTCCTTAAGGGTTTTAAAGAAAGAACTAGTATATTGTTAACACTGCAATCTGTATCTACTTCCTTAAGGGTTTTAAAGAAACAACTAGTATATTGTTAACACTGCAATCTGTATCTACTTCCTTAAGGGTTTTAAAGAAAGAACTAGTATATTATTAACACTGCAATCTGTATCTACTTCCTTAAGGGTTTTAAAGAAAGAACTAGTATATTATTAACACTGCAATCTGTATCTACTTCCTTAAGGGTTTTAAAGAAAGAACTAGTATATTGTTAACACTGCAATCTGTATCTACTTCCTTAAGGGTTTTAAAGAAAGAACTAGTATATTGTTAACACTGCAATCTGTATCTACTTCCTTAAGGGTTTTAAAGAAAGAACTAGTATATTGTTAACACTGCAATCTGTATCTACTTCCTTAAGGGTTTTAAAGAAAGAACTAGTATATTGTTAACACTGCAATCTGTATCTACTTCCTTAAGGGTTTTAAAGAAAAAACTAGTATATTGTTAACACTGCAATCTGTATCTACTTCCTTAAGGGTTTCAAAGAAAGAACAAGTATGTTGTTAACACCGCAATCTGTATCTACTTCCTTAAGGGTATTAAAGAAAGAACTAGTATATTGTTAATACTGCAATCTGTATCTACTTCCTTAAGGGTTTTAAAGAAAGAACTATATTGTTAACACTGCAATCTGTATCTACTTCCTTAAGGGTTTTAAAGAAAGAACTAGTATATTGTTAACACTGCAATCTGTATCTACTTCCTTACGGGTTTTAAAGAAAGAACTAGTATATTGTTAACACTGCAATCTGTATCTACTTCCTTAAGGGTTTTAAAGAAAGAACTAGTATATTGTTAACATTGCAATCTGTATCTACTTCCTTAAGGGTTTTAAAGAAAAAACTAGTATATTGTTAACACTGCAATCTGTATCTACTTCCTTAAGGGTTTTAAAGAAAGAACTAGTATATTGTTAACACTGCAATCTGTATCTACTTCCTTAAGGGTTTTAAAGAAAGAACTAGTATATTGTTAACACTGCAATCTGTATCTACTTCCTTAAGGGTTTTAAAGAAAGAACTAGTATATTGTTAACACTGCAATCTGTATCTACTTCCTTAAGGGTTTTAAAGAAAGAACTAGTATATTGTTAACACTGCAATCTGTATCTACTTCTTAAGGGTTTTGAAGAAAGAACTAGTATATTGTTAACACTGCAATCTGTATCTACTTCCTTAAGGGTTTTAAAGAAAAAACTAGTATATTGTTAACACTGCAATCTGTATCTACTTCCTTAAGGGTTTTAAAGAAAGAACTAGTATATTGTTAACACTGCAATCTGTATCTACTTCCTTAAGGGTTTTAAAGAAAGAACTAGTATATTGTTAACACTGCAATCTGTATCTACTTCCTTAAGGGTTTTAAAGAAAGAACTAGTATATTGTTAACACTGCAATCTGTATCTACTTGCTTAAGGGTTTTCAAGAACTATAAGTGTGTTTAACAATAGTATTACAACAACACTGCGTTCATGACATCCACTGCTGACGACGCGTTTGACTCAAGTTAGAGCTGATTTGGGACACAACAAACACTGTTTATATCAGGCATTTGTCATGACATTAATTGTTATGGCGTGAACACTTTTCCTAGCAGGTTTCAGATCTCTTTAGAGCTACATAACAAGAGCAGGCTCGAAATATTTTAAAAATATCGGAGAGAAAACAACATTCTCCTAAAATGTCAAAGAGCATCCAACATTTGTAATTTATTTCTCACAATGTATCTACAATTGTAAATATAAATTAGGCGTTTAAAAAAAAATCATTCAGTCTCTTACTTTACTATTATTTAGCTAGTTTTGTGTGTATGGAAGTATATAAAAATACCCATAATAATCTATGCGTTATTTAGTTTCACGTCAATATATTATTTGAACTTACAGTTGGTGTGTGAGAAGGTTATTTGTAAGATACCAACAAGGGAAGGCTACTATTCTTCAGGGCCAGCATTAGAAGGAACATACTGTGGCTCCAAAAATGTAAGAAACTCACTAATTTATTGTCTTAAAGATAAGACGAAACTAGTCTGATAATTAACTTTGTTCTCCGTAATTCTAACGGTCATGTTTCTATCAACACTTATTTGCTCACGCTTGTGTTATATAATTTAACTAAATAGGTGCATTAAGTCGTACAGCGACTCTGGCAAGTAGTATCTAGTTCAATGCACAGACTTGCAAATTTAAACTTCATAAAAGTGGTTTTGGTTTTGATAACAGATTTCACATTATTCAGCTACGCACATTCCGAAAATATTGTTTTTCTTTTATATATCACTTAAGGATTTTCTTTACAAATCGGGAAAGAAAATCTCTCACTTGGATCAAATTATTATTTCATTTACTACAAGGAACATTTTTATTATTATGTTTGTTAACAAAATACAAACAAACTGATGAAAAGGGAAAAACGTTGATGACAATCAAACATGACTCCTCATTTATACTGATTTTTATTTTTGTGTGAAATCTACGTCTTTTAGTCTTAAAACCGAGTGTTGTGGCCTTCTTTTATGTATTGTGTTATGATGGTTTGCGAAACATCTATACGTGACAGAGAAAAATTGGATATCATTTTTGTATTCAACGTACAGGAACTGCGAGACAATAAAACCCTCATTGGCCTGTGTTACAGTTGCTTATGAGCGACATCTGGTGGAAAGATTATTTATTTATGATCAATTTTCTAACGTTATTTTTTTTTCCATTTATTTATTAGCATCCATCACCACCCGCATTTTAGAGCTTGTTTGTTTCTCTTGCATCGATGTGAAGTTTACTTGTTGTTAAGCGTAAAGCTACAATATGGGGTATCTGTACTCTTCCCACCACGGTTTGTGTCGCTGGCTGTGTAACAAATTAATAACCTTCAGTTAGAGTATTCTAATTAGAGGGCGCTTGAAAGTCAGTAATGCCCTTAACCACAAAAGATTTGCTATGAATTTTGTGCAAAGCCACATGAGGGATATCTGTGCTATCCATCCCTAATTTAGCAGTGTAAGACTGGAAAAAGGAAGCTAGTCATCACCGCCCACCGCCAACTCTTGGGCTACTCTTTTACCATCGAAAAGTGGGATTGATCGTCACGTTATAACGCCCCCACGGCTGAAAGAGCAAGCATGTTTTTGGTGCAATGGGAATTCGAACCCGCGACCCTGAGATAACGAGTCGAACGCCTTAACCCACCTGGCCATGCCGGGGCCCCTTCGGTATACTCTAAACGTAGAGCAGGGGCGTGATAATATATCAAATAACTAATGAATTATATCGTAAGTTTACGCAATAAAACAACAAAATAAATTAATTGGTTATTTTTTATTACATTAATGTTGTATATTATTTTTTTTATCTATTAAGTAAATTGTTGAGTGTGAGTCTAGACACACTACCAACAGAAAATGCTTTAAATAATAAAACAATATAATAGTTCTTGATGTTTCCATGGAGCAAAATGCAAGTAATTTAGGCTATATCATTTTACCATTGAGTTTCAACACCTCGCATTTGTTGAAAAAATTAACCGATAGATAAGCACAAATTCGGAATGTTTTTAGTTGTTGTTGTTAAGTGCAGAGCTACTAAATGTGCTATCTGTGTTCTGCTCACCACGGGTGTCGTAACCTGAAATTAAACCTGCAAAGTTACCGTTAAGACACTAGGAGGAGTGAGGTGGATGCTCTATGGTGGAAGATAAGACACTAGAGGGAGTGAGATGAATGCTCTATGGTGGAAGATTTCTCTTTTTTTTTTTATAAATACTCACTCATTAACATCCATCTTGTCTACAACACGTGAACTTATTAGACTGTTATACACAAACCAATGTGTTTATTAGACTGTTATACACAAACCAATGTGTTTATTAGACTGTTATACACAAACCAATGTGTTTATTAGACTGTTATACACAAACCAATGTGTTTATTAGACTGTTATACACAAACCAATGTGTTTATTAGACTGTTATACACAAACCAATGTGTTTATTAGACTTTTATACACAAACCAATGTGTTTATTAGACTGTTATACACAAACCAATGTGTTTATTAGACTTTTATACACAAACCAATGTGTTTATTAGACTGTTATACACAAACCAATGTGTTTATTAGACTGTTATACACAAACCAATGTGTTTATTAGACTGTTATACACAAACCAATGTGTTTATTAGACTTTTATACACAAACCAATGTGTTTATTAGACTGTTATACACAAACCAATGTGTTTATTTGACTTTATACACAAACCAATGTGTTTATTAGACTGTTATACACAAACCAATGTGTTTATTAGACTGTTATACACAAACCAATGTGTTTATTAGACTTTTATACACAAACCAATGTGTTTATTAGACTGTTATACACAAACCAATGTGTTTATTTGACTTTTATACACAAACCAATGTGTTTATTAGACTGTTATACACAAACCAATGTGTTTATTAGACTGTTATACACAAACCAATGTGTTTATTAGACTGTTATACACAAACCAATGTGTTTATTAGACTGTTATACACAAACCAATGTATTTATTAGACTGTTATACACAAACCAATGTGTTTATTAGACTGTTATACATAAACCAATGTGTTTATTAGACTGTTATACATAAACCAATGTGTTTATTAGACTGTTATAAACAAACCAATGTGTTTATTAGACTGTTATACACAAACCAATGTGTTTATTAGACTGATATACACAAATCAATGTGTTTATTAGACTGTTATACATAAACCAATATGGTTATTAGACTGTTATACCCAAACCAGTGTGTTTATTAGCCTGTTATACACAAACCAATGTATTTATTATACTGTTATACACAAACCAATGTGTTTATTAGACTGATATACACAAATCAATGTGTTTATTATACTGTTATACACAAACCAATATACGTGTAATGAATTCAATTGTTCACAAATTCAGGTCTTAAAACAACAACAACAACTATATAACAACATCAGTTGTATGCAAAATAAGTTTAGTGTCTATCGTTAATGTTTCTCAACAGAATAACACTATGTAACACAAATTTTGTTCCTGGATAGTATGTGTTATTTCTTAATTGCTAATGTTGTAAAAGTACAGAAAATGGCCATTATTACTTTTAAACTTTGCAATTGTGACCTGGATAATGAAATTTAGAAATT
The DNA here is from genome assembly GCF_004210375.1 of Tachypleus tridentatus. Lineage (NCBI taxonomy): Eukaryota > Metazoa > Arthropoda > Merostomata > Xiphosura > Limulidae > Tachypleus > Tachypleus tridentatus. The sequence goes on from NC_134826.1 coordinate 139,593,072, forward strand.
AACCTACATTCTATGTAAAAACGGGCAAATTTGTACATTTTCATTTACATAAAGTCTGATTAAAACAACATATGAATCAAGGTTTACATGTATTTATACTAAAGTTACACAAAAATGTTTAGAAGTGAATAGTTTTTCGAGATTTGTGACTGTAATGTAAACCACTTTCACGTATCAGCCCCCAAATATAGTCTCACATCATGTTTTCGTTTTACGCTCTTAGGTCACAAAAGCAAAGTTTGAAGAGAGAAATAGGTCTTTTCCATTTACTTTAGGCATAAGCGATTGTGAAATAACACATTCTGTCCAGAGACAAGAAAAAGTAAAAATTTTGTTGCATTGTGTAATTTAACCACTAGCTGACTCATTGAAATGTTCCCCATAAATTGTGAGATTATGGAAAAACAACAATAAAGTCCAGGACCGAACGCAAATAATCCACTGTGTAGTTTTGCGATGAGGAAAAACAAACTTTGAAACATTGAAGTGAATGATAGTTGAAAATATCTGGGTAAAAATATAAACTGTTTAAAGCAAGGTAACCTAATTAGTTAGAGACAAGTTTTCGAATTATCAATGCAGGCTTAAGATTAAACAAAAATCTTGGAAAATTGTTCGTTCTATTTGATTAATGATTAAAAATAAAAACTGTTTAATGTAAGTGTATCAATAAGTCATCTCCAAACCTTTCTTTTTGTTAGTGGTGTGTAAAGGGAAATTGCGAACCCTGGGGTAGCAAAAATTTGGAGGTGGTAAAGGGCGGCTGGACAGAATGGAAGCTTGGTGACTGTACTTCTGGCTGTATTAAAAATTCTAAAGGTGTAATTACAGGTACAAGAACGTGCACAAACCCCAGGTAAGCAATTTTCGAAAACTGGTATTATTTAAACAGGTATATAAAGATGCAACAACCTGCTCTTATACCAGGTAACTATTTGACTAAAAGTATTGCTGTTTAATGATACTCAGGAACTTGCACTAGTCCTGGGTGATCAGTTTATTGAAAGTGGCACTCTGGTACAGCGGATTTACGACACTAAAATCAGCTGTTCGCTTCCCCTCGAGGGTTTGTTTGTTTGTGTGTTTTGAATTTCGCGCAAAGCTACTTGAGGGCTATCTGCGCTAGCCGTCCCTAATTTAGCAGTGTAAGACTAGAGAGAAGGCAGGTAGTGATCACCACCCACCGCCAACTCTTGGGCTACTCTTTTACCAACGAATAGTGGGATTGACCGTCACTTTATAACGTCCCCACGGCTGAAAGGGCGAGCATGTTTGGTGCGACCGGGATTTGAACCGCGACCCTCGTATTACGAGTGGAACGCCTTAACGCGCTTGGCCATGCCGACCCCCCCCCCTCCTCGAGGGACTCAGCAGACAGCTCGATGTAGATTTACTGCAAGTAGAACACAAACAAGCTGTTTCAAGATACAAGAATTTCCACTAATTCTTGGTAATCAGTTTATCAAAAGTGGTACTTTTAAAAATACAGTTAAAGAACAATAATCTTCACCAATCACAGGTGACCCGTTCACTAAAATTATTAATTTTAGAAATACAAGAACCTTCAATAATGCCAGGTGATCGAGTTACCCAAAATACTTTTATATGTCGCTTGTCGCACATTCACGAGTAACATATTTGAAGTATTTTTAATTACATTTCAATTAATTAATGAATATATATTGAATTAATTAATAAATGATTGTTTGTTTGTTTTGGAATTTCGCACAAAGCTACTCGAGGGCGATCTGTGCTAGCTGTCCCTAATTTAGCAGTGTAAGACTAGAGGGAAGGCAGCTAGTCATCACCACCCACCGCCAACTCTTGGGCTACTCTTTTACCAACGAATAGTGGGATTGACCGTCACATTATACGCCCCCACGGCTGGGAGGGCGAGCATGTTTAGCGCGACGCAGGCGCGAACCCGCGACCCTCAGAGTACGAGTCGCACGCCTAACGCGCTTGGCCATGCCGGGCCATTAATAAATGAATTAAAACACTTTTAAATTAAGTAATGAAATGTAACTCGTTAGACTAATCGATTATTCTTGTTTGTTTAAAATTTCGTGCAAAGCTACACCAGGGGTATCTGAAGCAGCCGTCCATACTTTTCCTGTGGTAAAGTAAATGGAAGGCAACTAATCAACACTACCCACCGCCAGCTCTTGGACCACTCTTTTACCAACGAATAGTGGGATTATTTGCCATGTTATAAAATTCTCGCGACTGAAATGGTAAATATTTTGAGTGTAACCCATGACCCGAAGGTTACAAATAGAGTTTGTTTTGTTTTGTTTTTGAATTTCGCGCAAAGCTAGCCATCCCTAATTTAGCAGTGTAAGACTAGAGGGAAGGCAGCTAGTCATCACCAGCCACCGCGAACTCTTAGGCTACTCTTTTACCAACGAATAGTGGGATTGACCGTCACATTATAACGCCCCCACGGCTGAAAGGGCGAGCATGTTTGACAATACGGGGATGCGAACCCGCCAATCTCGGATTACGAGATGCACGCCTTAACACGCTTGGCCATGCCGGGCTTTTAAATGGTTCTTTTAGTTGTTCATCTGCAAACTTAACGGATTCAAATTCCATCGTTAAAGCAAAGTTAAAGCGAACTGAATCAAATTTCTCGTATCCAAAAGTCTTAAGCTCGAACAACTATTTGCTGCTGAAAACACTCTTCACTTCCTGCTATTAATGTGTTATAAGTGTAAGAGTTAATACCGATATTCGATTAAGAGTAACCTTATAGACAGAAGGTGCTGCTGAGTGGACCCCACTAGAGTGACCTGGTTTTCCAATTGATAAGGGGGGGGCGCAAATTTTAAGCAGAAGGCAATATTATAAAAGCTCTACGCCGTATCTGTCGCCTCTACCCCCAGATTACACTCTTAATTTTTTATACAACTATACATAACATTATTCGGAAGTTATGATTTATTATATGCACAAACTTACTTACTTACAGGTTGGTTATTAGAGCCCAAAGCTATATGATGAGCTATCTCTGTTCTGCCCACTACGGGATATCGAAACTAGATTTTTAGTCCATCTTACATGGGATTTATTCATATAAGTCAGTTATAAAACGAAGTCCAGTGAAAACTATACATGTGTATGTGTGTACTGTTCAGTGAATAAACATTATCTTTATTCGTTTTATGTTGTTTTTCAGGCCAAAAAATTCTGTGACGTGTGATGGTCCGACCTACAAAATTAGTCTTTGTGACGACAGTGCTGTAAGTACAATAATATATGTTTATTAGTAATATTGGACTTAACTGTTTATCCATTACTTGAGGCGAAATACAAGCTCCAATTGCTTTCCCTCAGAACATAACCGGACCAGGCATGGCCAGGTGGTTAAGGCGCTCAACTCGTAATCTGAGAATCGTGGTCTCAAATCCCCGTCTCACCAAACATGCTCGCCCCATCAGCCGTAGGGGCGATATAATGTAACGGTCAATCCCACTATTCGTTGGTAAAAGAGTAGCCCAAGAGTTGGCGGAGGGTGGTGATGACTAGCTGCCTTCCCTCTAGTCTTACACTGCTAAATTATGGACGGCTAGCGCAAATAGCCCTTGTGTATCTTTGCGCGAAATTAAAAAAACAAACAAACAAAACATAACCTTACATTTTTAGATTACCCTATGAATGTGACGAGAGGTGGCGCGTGGTAAAACGATTTGTGTGAAACCAGTTGGCCCAGTTCATTACTTCATTTTACTAATTAACATGGCGCTAGGTGGTTTATGACTCAAAAAAAAAAAAAAAACTGGTACGACGCTTTACGGTCTAGTGGAATACGATTTTCAGTTACTACCTATTGCAGTGACTGCATGATGTAGAAACAATCTCTTTGTTTGTTGGTTTGCAGTTAAGCGCAAAGCTATAAGTTGGGCAATCTGGGCTCTGCCCACCGCAGAGTAGCCGCTTTGTCACTGGGAGGGTCACGTAAGAAAGGGTTATCTGAAATTCCAGACCATATTCTTCATCCAATACTCACGAACCAAGTCAATACCCAAAGAGGTAGGCAGAGATCCAGGTGTACCTGAGTCTCTCAGGTCACGCGATCAAGTGACGACCAAGTGAAAGTTATCTGAGTTAGTCTGTTTAACAATGCTAAAGCACGTTACATGTTTGATTGTTTAACTGCTTATTTGACTTGAAGATAGATGATTGCATTAATATACTATCCTTTATTGGAATGTTGGAACTGGAGACAATAAAACCATCATTGGCCTGTGTTACAGTCGCTTATGAGCGACGTCTGGTGGGAAGATTATCTATTTATGACCAATTTATTGTGCTATCTGCTTTAATTGTAGTTAGTATTTACTATGTTAGGTCTGTATTCTAGCACAAGAAATATCGATACCAGGGTGTCAGGTAGTTCTTTGATTGACACGAAGAACTAAAACTGCGTTAAAGTCGTAACAGTGGCTAAGTTGGACTAGTATAATTTAAAATATTGGACACAGTGTCCAAAGACTTTATTGAAAGGACTCCAGAATTATAATACTGATTTTCGTCACTCTAAACTAATATCTAGCGGGACTCATGACTATCCTGTCATTTTAGGTTTAGGATAAAATACAATGTGTAAGTATCTGAAGAATACATACTCGAGATCAAGGGTATACACTCATGGTAGAAGATAAATACATGAAGGATACATACTGAAGATATATATATATCTAAGATAAAACGTGATATACGTATATTTCAAGGATACGTATTTAAGATCGAGTCAAGCGCCCTAACCACCTGGCCATGCTAACCACCTGACCATGCTAACCACCTGGCCATGCTAACCACCTGGCCATGCTTTGCCCATGGATCAGCTTTAAATACTCACATCTGCCTTATGAAATTATTTGGAACCACCATCTTAATTTTTTTACTATTGTTGTCCTTTTAATATGACAAAAAGTTACCTATTATATGTCTAACTTATTTATTATATGATAATTTATGTTATCGTTTTGTGTATGAAGAGTTGTTATTTACCTTGAGTCTAGAAGGTTGAAGCTTGTTTTTTAATCTGTAATCCTGTATCAGGAATAAGGAATATACTTTAGTTCTTCAGTGATTGTTTGGTTTGTTTGTTTTTTAATTTCGCGCAAAGCTACTCGAGGGCTGTCTGCGCTAGCCGTCCCTAATTTAGCAGTGTAAGATTAGAGAGAAGGCAGCTAGTCATCACCACCCACCGCCAACTCTTGGGCTACTCTTTTACCAACGAATTGGCCGTCACATTATAACACCCCCACGGCTGAAAGGGCGAGCATATTTGGCGCGACAGGGATGCGAACCGGGAACCCTCAGATTACGAGTCGAACGCCTTAACCCATCTGGTCATACCGGACCATTCTTCGGTGCAGTAGGAGAAGAAGGTAGACAACTACCTGCAATTGAAAAACTAAAACCGAACCAACTATCTCACGGTTGGGCCCGTGGGGGCGTTATAAAGTGACGGTCAATCCCACCCACCGCCAACTCTTGGGCTACTCTTTTATCTGTGCGAAATTCAAAAAGAAACAAATCTCACGGTTCGTATCATTCTGTGTTCAGAGACTTGGACTTGGTAAGATAATCGATACAGGCCTTTTTGTCTTTTACAAAATCACGAAATTAGGCCAAAAGAAGTACTTCGCACTCAAGCCGCTGAAAAGAAAAACACTCAAGGAGAATTAAACTATTCTAAATCTAAACGCTCAAAGATCTACTGGAGAGAACCTTTACTCAAAATTGTGTTCAGCTTTCTATACGTTTAGCAATGAGTCGGCAGTTTAAAATGTTGTCTTATATTGAACCTGGTAGTAAGATTTTCTTTATTTTTACAGTGACACATAGAGAAACAGCACTGTTTAAAAGAGTCTTACTACTCACGTCCTTAATGTTCTTGGGCCCGCCATGGCCAGGTGAGTTAAGGCGTTCGACTCGTAGTCCGAAGGTTGCGGGTTCGAATCCCGGTCGCACCAAACATGCTCGCCCCTTTCAGCCGTGGGGGCGTTATAATGTTACGTTCAATCCCACTATTCGTCGATAAAAGAGTAGCCCAAGAGTTGGCGGTGGGTGGTGATGACTAGCTGGCTTCCCTCTAGTCTTACACTGCTAAATTAGGGACGGCTCTTATGTAGCGTCGCGCGAAATTAAAAAAACAAACAAATAAACAAATTCATTTCTTGCTTTAACCTGAAATATTTCGTATTTTGAAAGTTTGTATTATTTTTCAAAGAGAAAAACTAATAGAATTTCTTATTAACTGTAAACTTGACACTTTGGGTGCTCAGTCCGAAATATTTTTATTATTTCTCAAACAAATAGACACTAAATATCTTCACCAATCCACATTATTTTGAACCATTTTTTCTTTTTTTACAGATATGTTCCAAACGTGAAGATCCTATTAATTATGCAAAAAATATGTGCACGAAGCTCCAAAAATACATCAGCGACCTCTCTGGTGAAGGGGTGCAAGTGAAGCATTCGGCGTGTAAGTTTTTATGTATCACAGTATTTGTTGAAATGTGTTTTAAGTGCCATCTAGCTTATAGTGTCTGAAACACTGCTTTTTAACTGTCAAAACTTTAATTCATAACGAACGGGCACGGTATGGCCAGGTGGGTTGAGGCGTGTAAATCGTAATCTGGGGTTGCCTTTTCAGCCGTGGTGGCGTTATAATGTTACGGTCAATCCCTCTGTTCGTTGGTAAAAGAGTAGCCCAAGAGTTGGTGGTGGGTGGTGATGACTAGCTGCCTTCTCTCTAGTGTTACACAGCTAAATTAGGGACTGCTAGCGCATTTTCCCTATTAAATGCTAAAAAGTTATTTTTTATTTTTAGTTTCCCTTTTTTTATTTTAATCTTTCAAAGTTCTACTCAAATAAGTGGTTGAGTCTGAGAACGCAAAATGCATATTTTTTTTCTTTATCTTTATTGGCCTTAAGATTTTGGCCAGCAGTATGTATAATAAAAACGGCTTGATATGGGTATTAAAAACACAAAACAAGTAACAACGTTTTCACATCCATTATCAGGTTAGAAACGAGATTTGAAAAAAAGGATTTTGTTTTATTTCTAATGAATTTATAGCACCAGTTTAAACAATTAAATATTCATTCATTCAAATAAAACTTGAAAAGATATCTATCATCCTTTTATTAAATTATCATAATACAGCTAGGCCTATCCTTACTGTTGTTTCAGCGTTAAACTAATTCCACCGCAAGAGTTCGACCCCTCGAGTTTGAAATTCTAAGTATGTGAGCTTAACGTCGAGGTTACATCCAACCCTTGTAATACCATGAACCTGTTCAGTGCCGTAGACGAGATAACTCATCCAAGCCGATCGGTAACACAGTGCCACGGACTAGTTAATTTGTTCTCAGTAATACCTAACTTCAACGCTAGATGTCAGCACCATACACGCATTTGACTTACTTACAAATTGTTTCACTTTCGATCCAAAATGGCGTCACGAAAAAAGTTACAAAATGAAGAAGCATTAGAGTTGTATTGTAGCAGCTGAAATACTTGGCAATCAACAGGTTAAGTCTTATGACATTTATCATCTAAAGTGAGAATCGTAAAGAACTGTAGGTTGCGTTGTAAAATGAAATACCCTAACATTAGCGAAAGCGCTAATAAATTCTCTCTGACTTGCAATTCCTACTGAAAAAATAGCTACTTTATACAAATTTAATTTTTTTTTTACTTTTCTTATGAAGGTTTAGAATTCTACATAAAGATATTAACAAAACATCTGAATAAATAAATATTATTACTGGCAGATCTCGAACGAATTGGCCTCTTCACAAAACAATTACTTATACCAACCTTATAATCAAGTTTCTAGTGACAACTAGAAAAAAAAACCGACATTTGTATATTTCGAACCAATTCTGTTAGTTATGTTTCACACTTTTTCTTGTTAAAATAAACGAACGATAGCCAATAAAAGCACGTCTATTAATGTTGTTCCTGCCTTGTTTTCAATTTAATGATGTTTGTCTTAGACTTGGTTTTTAAATGTTTGGGACAACGATTCTTTATTATCGACTTCGCTCTTCGACAGTGAAACCTTTCCAAAAATGCTGTGAAACTGATGAACTTTTGACACAATAATGAAACAAGAAGTGTGGTTACAGCTGTATAATTCATACGTTAATAGTGACGTTTCGAGAGCCGGTGACTTCATTAAGAAATGGCAGTATTTAAATATGTAATTCTTACATATAGTTGGTTTTTCATTTAAACTGGGAATGAGGCTATATAATCTTCCAAAGTCTGCCCTTCGTGGTAAAGTACTCATTTAACAATGAGTTTGAAATAAGGTATTTTGAAATTCCAGATCTTATCTCTTAGTAATACAATTGTACAAAAATCATAAAGGAAAGAGCTAAAAAAGAGATAGGGACATTTTCGGGATAAAAGTGGGTCACTTATTTTACTTTGTTTTAATTCGCTGAACCTGAAAAATTAGGGCCACCAAAGTTTTCTATTTTCGTAATGTTTCAAATTTTCGTGTTTTTCTTAGTCCCATATAAGTTAGCAATTCAGTAGTTTACTAAGTCTATATTAAATCAACATTAATGGTTAGTAATATTTCGCCAACTATCTTTACAACCATCCAAATGTACGGTTTTCATTAATACTTCGCGATGTAAAATAGTCCTCTACTGGTACAGCGGTGAGTCTAAGGATGTACAACTCTAAAATCAGGTGTTCAATTCCCTTCGGTGGACTCAGACGATAACCTGATGTGGCTTCGCTATGGGTAAATACAAACAACAAAGAATTTTCAACGCTAAAATCAGGTGTTCGATTCCCCTCGATACACACAGCAGATAACCTAACGTGATGTTGCTATAAAAAAAACAGACACAAATACACTCGCCATGTAAAAAAAAATATATTAATTTATGATAAATTACGAATTCAAGCTTCAAATACCAAACAATTAAAAGATTATAGCAAAGAACACTTACCAGTATTTGCTGTTTTGCGATGAAAGACTGCAAATATTGTGTTTGAAAATCCACGATTTATAAGGTTCTTAAAATTATGTAAGGAAAACAGTCTTCAAGTATTGGTTCGCCATTTTGAAAGAGAAACTAAAAATCGAGATATTCCAGTTAAGTACACCCACACTCGTTATAACTTTTAACACTGAATTCATTTCTCCCTTGTAATTCCTAATTATTTCAAGGCGTGTGTTAATAAATCAAATGTGCTAGTTATCGAGTCTCTTCGGAAACTGTCTACAAGTAACATCGACTACCAGTATGTACGTGTGTGTTTCTTATACCAAAACCACATCCGCCTATCTGCTGAGTCCACCGAGGGGAATCGAACGCCTGATTTTAGGCGTTGTGAATCCGTAGACTTACCGGTGTACTAGCGGCGTGCTCGTGACTACTAAAACGTGTGTAATACACCAACGTTTTAACTATAAACCTTCTGAAAACTGTCCACAAATAATTTTGTGACTACAGTAAAGACCATGAAATAAATGTGCAAACCATCAAGTTTATTCCAAACTGGCTACAATGAGTTAGAAATGTTGTTTTTTTGCAGAATTCAGATTTTATTCAGTGAGATAATAATGAAGACAAAACTGTCAATAATAAGTTGTTGACACAACTGTTTGTTTTATTTTCAGCTACTGATGCTTGTTCTTTGTTCTGTAAGTTAAAGTCCACTGGATCCTGGTATAATCCCTCCTACGAGCTTAATGACGTGGTGGGCGCCGACACAAAGTTTCCTGATGGAACGTGGTGCCATAAAGAAAACGATATTGATTACTTCTGCCAGAAAGGGAAGTGCTTGCCGGCAGAAAAAAATACCCGTTCGTTATCAGAGAGACAGACAGCCAATAATAATCCGAAACCTGGTAACGCTCTGCCCAATGAAAAGGAAGTTATCGAAGAGCTCCGTAAAGGCGGCAATCCATCAATTCTCGATACTGACGACAGCGACATCTGGAAAGATGATAATGATGAGGTCACTATACCCGTTGACGATAATTCCGTATAAAAGTCATGTTCTGTCTTGTAAAATAATGTGAACTTCTATTACTAAAACGTTTTATTGAATATTCAAATAAACGATTTACGTTACTCGAAGAATTGTCAAACTTTATCCCTTTCTTCAAATGACGTCAGATGCCATTATAAAGAAAAGAGTTTTAACATTTAACACAATTGTTACTAAACTACATGCAAGGAAGGCGGTGACAGTCGATAACATTGTACGTACAAAGACAAAACTAATACCAATAACTTCCAATAGGAGCAAGCCATATACTTAAAGCGAAACTAGAAACCGAGTTTACCATCTGTATAGTTAATTAAATATAATTTTCTTACATTTCTACTCACAAGGATTAGAGTGCATTGTTTCATCAACTGGCCGTAATCCTAAGAATACCTCATGGCCACCTAGAAAAACTTGGGTTCATTCTAAATACAAATTCTAAGCAAACTGTGCCACCAATCGTAAACGCATTCTTCCTACACTTAGGATTTGTTTTGGAATTTCGCACAAAGCTACTCGAGGGCTATCTGTGCTAGCCGTCCCTAATTTAGCAGTGTAAGACTAGAGGGAAGGCAGCTAGTCATCACCACCCATCGCCAACTCTTGGGCTACTCTTTTATCGACGAATAGTGGGATTGACCGTCACATTATAACGCCCCCACGGCTGGGAGGGCGAGCATGTTTTGCGCGACTCAGGCGAGAACCCGCGACCCTCAGATTACGAAGCGCACGCCTTAACGCGCTAGGCCATGCCAGGCCTTCCTACACTTAGGAACCACCCATTTAACTCACAAGTGACACGCGTATTGTCGAACACCTTTCACATGAGTAGCACAGGTCAGACACGTGGTCCTCAAGCTTTTTATAAACGAGACATAACCCAGTTCATAACAGCACACTACTATTGTGTGATACTCAAGTTAGTACGTACAAATGTTATAGGAACAGATGCAACACTTACCTTTGCATTGATAATAGAACGTGAGCTCGAAGTCAGTTTAATCTGTAATTAGTAATTTCACTTGTACATCTGAAGGTTTACTTTATTGTGCTATTTCTGATACATCTGTGACACAAATCTACACAAGAGAAACCAAAATCCCAATTAACGAATCATAATCGAAAACGAATTTTTTTTTTAAGTTAAATGAGTCCCGCCCTGACATGGTTAGTGCGCTCGATTCATAATCTGAAGGTCGCGAGTTCAAATCTCCGTGACATCAAACATACTTGCTCTTTCACCCGTGGAAGCGTTATTAAATAACGGTCATTCCCACTATTCGTTGGTGAAAGAGTAGCCCAAGAGTTGGCGGTGGGTGGTGATGACTAGCTGCCTTCCCTCTAGTCTTACACTAATAAATTAGGTTTTAGAAACACAAAAGCAAACAAATACATAAGTCATTTTGGTATTAACGAACGTTTAAACCTTTTCCAAATAAAAAAAACACAAAAACTCCATTTATTGCTTTACAATTGTGTAAGTTACCCATTTTAATGTTTTTTTTTAAAACGTTCCCTCATAAACTGTTTTTATATCTTTAACCTCTGTTATTTTCCTTCAAGTCACTATTCTAATCACCTTTGTCAGTTGTTAATAAGATGTTTAATTCTCGTGCTTAAATCTCGCGTTACACCACGTTCTCGTGTATTGTTTAGTTTCGGAACATCCTACATTACTTTGTGGTTAACCGACGAGCTTATTCTGGCTTGAAGAAGAGGGTTTTTTCGAAACGTCACTAAGGATATGAAAAAAGAAATTGAAGCTGTTAAATTTCATTATTTTTCTTCCCTCATCATGACAGACAACAAAATTGAATACTCATGGGACACTGAATATAAAAGTTTAATCATGAACGCAAAAACAACTATATGTATTCGTTTGTGTGTTTGTTTTTAGAATTTCGCGCAAAGCTACACGAGGGCTATCTGTGCTAGCCGTCCCTAATTTAGCAGTGTAAGACTAGAGGGAAGGCAGCTAGTCATCACAACCCACCGCCAACTCTTGGGCTACTCTTTTACCAACGAATAGTGGGATTGACCGTCACATTATACGCCCCCACGGCTAGGAGGGCGAGCATGTTTAGCGCGACAGAGATGCGAACCCGCGATCCTCAGATTACGAGTGGCACGCCTTAACACGCTTGGCCATGCCGGGCATATATTAGTTTAATAGCTAAACATCCATATGATAAATAAATACATTATATCATTTAGCCATACATATAATAGTAACTTCCGTTTCCTTAACCTGTTGACTGCTATGTATTTCAGCTGCCAAGGCAGCTCCTATGCCGGGTTTTGTTCAGCAACATTAAGTAATTTTTAAAACAAAGGAAATGAGCAACAAATACTATTTGTTTTCTGAGATTGTCAAATGCGTGTATAGTGCTGACATCTAGCGTCACAATTAGGTATTATCGAGAACGAATTATCATGTCCGTGGCACTGTGTTACCGATCGGCTTGGACGAGCTATCTCGTCTACGGCACTGAACAGGTTAAAAAAAACAACAAAGATAATACATGAATATTTCTCCTAATACAGGAGTTGAAAAATATATGACATTATTATTTGAAAGAGAAAGTGCGTCGTACAGGAGTTTAACGTGCGGTTTTCTGGAAGCCGTTATTTCACCTGTAAAGCCCACGTATTTTAAACTTTATGATAAAATAATTATCCAAATTCACTGAACTAGGGTCTGATGATGAGGGCGCTCCACTCGCACGCAACCTGTGGGTCTAGGACACAACATCCATCAGCAAATATGCTTGCTCTTTCGGCCTTGGGTGCGTCATAATGTTACAATTAACTTCACTATTCGTTGGTAAAAGAGTAGCCCAAGAGTAGGCGGTGGGTGGTGATGACTAGCTGCCTTCCCTCTAGTCTTACACTGCTAAATTAGGGACAGCTAGCACAGACAGCCCTCGAGTAGCTTTGTGCGAAATTCCAAAACAAACAAACAAAACAAATCAAATTCATTGTCCATTCTACTTACGAGCTGTGTTAAACTTTAATGACTAACTTGCTATCTTGTACATACTGCATACTTTCTGTACACACACCTGAATTGGCGTTGCAGGAATAAAAACCGTTTATTTGAGTGTATATTAACATTATTTCTTCGAAAGGGAGCTAAAGGCCGCCTCGAGGGTCCACCTGTTTTAATCCGACGTCACATAAGAGACATTTAACATTACAGTTTATACTGTTGTGACGTCAGTGAAACGTGCGCATGCCATGAATCACGGAAAAACTATGCACTCTCCAGATTACAACGCAGCATGGCATATGAACTTGAAAAGAAGAAATGAAAATATTTATTACCTTCAATTTCGGTTCTATACATTCTTTTAAACTGAACATTTTCGGAGACCCCCGCGGAAGTACATTTAATACATATGTCATCCATGTGTGATGATGTACCAAACATACATTGTAAGTCAACAAGTTTTTCATGTGATTTGGTTAAATTTGTATCGTGCTATTTACTGAGTTTTACTACTTCGAGAACACACACACCATCTTGAAATAAAATATTAGATTATTCGCTAATGAAATGAAGTAGACTTTAGTTAATAAATTAATCAATAACTGGAAGTTGTTGAAGTTCTTTGGCGAGTTGATGTGTAAGTTTATGCTATTAATACGAATCACATGAAATGTCGTCAGAGCAGTAGATCCCAAGATTTCCCAGCACAAGACTCCCCTTATAAAAATCTTCATCCTGAGTGTAATCCCCCTCAATGAATCTATGGATATCGAATTCATTAACAATACTGTATATTTGAGGTATTTATAATAACGTCTCTGAAACGTTTCTACGGGTTCCCAGGGGTCTTCGGATCCTTGTTTGGAAACCCCTTACTTTAGAGAACTTCATTGATTTGACTGTTCCCTAGCATAGTTCACAGCGGTATGACGTCATTTAAAGTTCATGGGGGGTTTAATATTTAAGAAGGGATTTCCGGTACTAATAGCCTGTAAAGGAAATTGTGTCGAGTTGACAAAGCAAATATTTTCTCCACTGACGTATCTCAGTGCTATGTAATCACCAGACTAATAGCTTTCATAAATCAACAAGTCATAATGGGATACAATAGGTCTGCAACAACAACATGGAACTTCGTAAGCAAACTCATCACTAAACCTAATAATACCTATTGTTTTACAATGTTTGTATGGGCTTTTCGTAATCTTATTGTTGCGTTGCTGTTTACTTATTAGGACACTTTTAATGTAACAATAATATTCTGTTGGTGTTTGTTATTTTAGGGCTGCCTAAGCTGGTTTCATATCTCATTATTACAACAACCTTGGTTTAATACGGCACGCTATGTATTTAAACCCATCACGTGTGAAAAGAAAGTTCGACTAAAAGAGGATTGAGCATGCGTCTTAAAGGTATGAAATCAAAATTGGTATCTGCACTTATACATTGATAACAATTATACAGCAAATATTATTTAATTAGTTGAGCCACGTGTTTTGTGTTCATCTCGGGGCATGATGATTGGTAAAACAAAACACGTGGCTCAACTAATTAAATAATATTTGTTGTAAAATTCTTATTAATGGTTAATGCACCCGACATGTAATCTGAGGGTCGCTGGTTAGAATCCCCATCACATCAAACATGCTCGTCCTTTCAGCCGTTGGGGCGTTATAATGTTACAGTTAATCCCAATATTCGTTGGTTAAAATAGGAGTTCAAAAGTTGGCGGTGGGTGGTGGTGACTAGCTGCCTTCCCTATAGTCTTACATTGCTAAATTAGAGACGGCTAGCGTAGATATCCCTCGAGTAGCTTTGCGCGAAATTTAAAACAAACAAACAATCATTAATGTGTACTGCAACAGGTTTTTGTGGCTTCGAGACACATTACTGTGTGTCTTGACACATATATATCTGTGATACGCCATCTTTTATCCCATTTACTAGTGATATATGTTCGTAGTGGCTTATACATTGATGATATATCAACCTTCGTAAATTGAAGTAATAATAATACATATAAACATTCCAAATTAAACACTGAAATCTGATTGAAATAGTGGAAAGACCAATAGGCCTTAAAATTGTTATCAAAAACATGTGTGTATTTTTTTCTTGCAGCAAAGCCACATCGGGCAATCTGCTAACTCCACCGAGAGGAATCGAACTCCTGATTTTAGCGTTGTACAGCCGTAGGCTTAGCGCTGTACCAGCGGGGGACTAAAAACATGTTCACTGCACAAACTTCGTTTTCGAAATCCCTCTTAATTTCAATTCCAAATAAGAACAAGAAATGAATACAAAATAGCATTTCAAATTCTGTTGCCTCACCCGCTAGTACAGCAATTTGTCTACGGATTTGCAACACTGAAATCAGAGGTTCGATTCCCCTCGGTGGTCTCAGCAGATAGCCCAAAGTGGCTTTGCTACAAGAAATCACACACACACACACACAGATTTTGTTTTCCTCTAACAAGTCAGTGCCTTGTAAGCTATTCGTTTAATTCCAGAACTCATCACTTGGAAAACAATGGCAGAGATGATAATCTGAGAAACGGTGCTTACACATACTATACATTTTCACTTTTTAAGCACTTCTACAGAAGCGTGGTCATAATAAGTTATGTTTATAATAAGACAATGGTATTGGTGTACTGCTATCTGTAACACTACGTTATTTTCAACCCCTTGAGGGTTCATTTCCAAGAAAAACAAACAAACGTACAATAGAATTGAAACTATAAGACCAAATAAGAAAAGGCTGTAAAAATTACAAAACTGTAAAGACATAATCAGGTACAGGCGAAACCATGGTTGTAATAAATGATATATTTATGAAACATAAAGCTGTCTTGTTTTACCACAATTCTGTAATTACTGATTTTCACAATGTACTGATGGTTTCAAGTTCCAATTCTGAAAAAAAAAAAGTCGTACAGGTGTTTCAATACATACAGCTTGTGCGTACAAAAGCGACTACATATAAATATATGACGTACAAACAGAATGGTAAATTTGTACAGCTGCTTATTGGATTCATTTATGGGTACTGTGCAGCTGCAGCTCCAAAATTTCTTCACGAACTAAAAACGGTGTAGTTAAAAAGAATCCCCTCAACAGTTTAAGAAAACCTTTACTTACAATATTTTCTAGTAGTTGTACGTATGTATTCGAGCTTTCTCAGCTCGCATGTATAACTCGGTGTATGGAAAACATCAATGCTTCCTTTTAATAAGAGCATTTGGTCATACATAAACAGAGTATTAAAGAATTAATCTTGATTAGAATTACTTTTATTTAGACAAATAAAACAAAAAAAATTCGTAAAGGTGTTTATCTACCTTATCCGCCTGATAAACCGACTATATCTATATTCAGAGATATTTTTGTGAAATCTGCTACCATTATCAAAGTGCAGAAGATATTATAACGAGCTGCAATGTTACGAGGACAAGTAACGTACAATCAACTCTAGGCCTATAGACATCTCAGAATTAATAAGGTAAGTACTTGCTCGACGTTAATGTCAATATTATCCTTAATAATCTCTTACATGATCAGTCGATATAGGAATTTTTTGTAATATGGGGTGAGTTGTTTTATCATGTGCCTTACTAGTGGTTAATAACAAAGATAATATATCCTTAGGCGTAAGTTTCAAGATCAAAGACAAAATTCGCAGTTCGACTATATATAATGCCTTATTCAGCTGTTAAGAGTATTCAAAAAAGTTTTTACGCTAAGTCTAACCGAAGAAATCTAAGAAGGAATTTTATATTAGGGTTGGAACAGAAGTCTGACGCAATGATAATCCCGTCACTTGATAAACTTGTATTCGTGCTGTTATTTTATTTTATATTTTTACTTGGCATGTGTTTTAACGAAAGTAATAATTACATATTAGTTAGTTCGTCGGACTCAATAGGTAAGTCGTTCTTTAAGTCAGTTTATTTATTAAAATGTAACACTATAACAAAAATCCAATTTAATCACGTATTTATATATGAAATAAAACCTATTACTGATGCAAGTTCCAAATGTCCATTTTTTACAATCTGTTTATGGCGTTCTCTAGTTGTTTTACATTGACGTCAGTGTTGTTAGCGTACTGTTATCCTAATAACATCTTAATTAAATAAAACATATGAAGAAATACAGCAAGCCTGCGATAACGAACGCCTTATATTTGATATTTCAATGACACAATAACTTCGTGTTGTTTCGTAAGTCCATATTTCATTAATGTAAGAACTTTCGTCCCAACCCATCCACAGTGTCTCAGTGTTAAGTCTGAAGGCTAATAACACTAAGAACTGAGTTTTGATACCCGTGGCGGGGAGCAGGTCAGAAAACCAGTTTTATGCTTTGAGCTTAACAACAGATAAACTAAAGTTTTTTAAACTTTTTACGCATTTAGGTTTAGTTGGTTTTTTTTATATTATAAATTATATTCCCATACAGATTTATGGAATAAGATAAAAGCATGTTCGTGCTTTAAAAGTTCCCGTCAATGTAGTTTTCATTTGTCAACTACTTTGGGCTATTTCGTCAATTAGCAATCAAACATATAATTAATGGGTATATCCTAACGTTAGTTTTTAACTTATGCAATAATATAATTGCATTAAAAACAATTAAGAGTCATTTGCATTTACTCACGTTATGTCCCCTGGTATATCATACATTTACTCACGTTATGTCCCCTGGTATATCATACATTTACTCACGTTATGTCCCCTGGTATATCATACATGTACTCACGTTATGTCCTCTGGTATATCATACATGTACTCACGTTATGTCCCCTGGTATATCATATATTTACCCACGTTATGTCCCCTGGTATATCATATATTTACCCACGTTATGTCCCATGGTATATCATACATTTACTTACGTTATGTTCCCTGGTATATCATATATTTACTCACGTTATGTCCCCTGGTATATCATACATTTACAACGCAAAAATTCGGGATTCAATTCCCCGACACGACAAATAATCCAATCTAGTTTTATACTAAACACAAACACTTACGTTGTTCATTACCCAGTATTAAATATCAGACTACAAGCCAATCACTTCTACCGCTGTTCTATCTGAATTATCAGATTATAAAACGATCATTAATAATTTTACTTTCATTTTATCCTGAATTATAGTATTGTAAAAAGACCCGTATTAACTTTGTATCATTAGACTGGGAACAGTCATTTGTAGTGTCATGTTATTAAAGAGAAAGAGATAAATATGTTAAATAATATTTTACATTTTTCTGATTCAAAATAAATTAACAGACTGGGATTCTTGTACGATTTATTGTTCTGTTTCTTACTTAATTCATCAAACTATGATTTAGAACGAAACAAGTTTTTTTAAGTAAAACAACTAGTTTTAGATGGGCTCGTTTAATAAGTTATATATTTTTAAAACTCACAAATGTGGATCATTATAATAACAAATTACCTCTGACTTACAGACAGATACTTGTAACATCGTTATAATAACAAATTACCTCTGACTTACAGACAGATACTTGTAACATCGTTATAATAACAAATTACCTCTAACTTACAGACAGATACTTGTAACTTCGTTATAATAACAAATTACCTCTGACTTACAGACAGATACTTGTAACTTCGTTATAATAACAAATTACCTCTGACTTACAGACAGATACTTGTAACATCGTTATAATAACAAATTACCTCTGACTTACAGACAGATACTTGTAACATCGTTATAATAACAAATTACCTCTGACTTACAGACAGATACTTGTAACATCGTTATAATAACAAATTACCTCTGACTTACAGACAGATACTTGTAACATCGTTATAATAACAAATTACCTCTGACTTACAGACAGATACTTGTAACATCGTTATAATAACAAATTACCTCTGACTTACAGACAGATACTTGTAACATCGTTATAATAACAAATTACCTCTGACTTACAGACAGATACTTGTAACATCGTTATAATAACAAATTACCTCTAACTTACAGACAGATACTTGTAACTTCGTTATAATAACAAATTACCTCTGACTTACAGACAGATACTTGTAACTTCGTTATAATAACAAATTACCTCTGACTTACAGACAGATACTTGTAACATCGTTATAATAACAAATTACCTCTGACTTACAGACAGATACTTGTAACATCGTTATAATAACAAATTACCTCTGACTTACAGACAGATACTTGTAACATCGTTATAATAACAAATTACCTCTGACTTACAGACAGATACTTGTAACATCGTTATAATAACAAATTACCTCTGACTTACAGACAGATACTTGTAACATCGTTATAATAACAAATTACCTCTGACTTACAGACAGATACTTGTAACATCGTTATAATAACAAATTACCTCTGACTTACAGACAGATACTTGTAACATCGTTATAATAACAAATTACCTCTGACTTACAGACAGATACTTGTAACATCGTTATAATAACAAATTACCTCTGACTTACAGACAGATACTTGTAACATCGTTATAATAACAAATTACCTCTGACTTACAGACAGATACTTGTAACATCGTTATAATAACAAATTACCTCTGACTTACAGACAGATACTTGTAACATCGTTATAATAACAAATTACCTCTGACTTACAGACAGATACTTGTAACATCGTTATAATAACAAATTACCTCTGACTTACAGACAGATACTTGTAACATCGTTATAATAACAAATTACCTCTAACTTATAGACAGATACTTGTAACATCGTTATAATAAAAAAATTACCTCTGACTTACAGACAGATACTTGTAACATCGTTATAATAACAAATTACCTCTGACTTACAGACAGATACTTGTAACATCGTTATAATAACAAATTACCTCTGACTTACAGACAGATACTTGTAACATCGTTATAATAACAAATTACCTCTGACTTACAGACAGATACTTGTAACATCGTTATAATAACAAATTACCTCTGACTTACAGACAGATACTTGTAACATCGTTATAATAACAAATTACCTCTGACTTACAGACAAATACTTGTAACATCGTTATAATAACAAATTACCTCTAACTTACAGACAGATACTTGTAACATCGTTATAATAACAAATTACCTCTAACTTACAGATAGATACTTGTAACATCGTTATAATAACAAATTACCTCTGACTTACAGACAGATACTTGTAACATCGTTATAATAACAAATTACCTCTGACTTACAGACAGATACTTGTAACATCGTTATAATAACAAATTACCTCTGTCTTACAGACAGATACTTGTAACATCGTTATAATAACAAATTACCTCTGACTTACAGACAGATACTTGTAACATCGTTATAATAACAAATTACCTCTGACTTACAGACAGATACTTGTAACATCGTTATAATAACAAATTACCTCTGACTTACAGACAGACACTTGTAACATCGTTATAATAACAAATTACCTCTGTCTTACAGACAGATACTTGTAACATCGTTATAATAACAAATTACCTCTGACTTACAGACAGATACTTGTAACATCGTTATAATAACAAATTACCTCTGACTTACAGACAGATACTTGTAACATCGTTATAATAACAAATTACCTCTGACTTACAGACAGATACTTGTAACATCGTTATAATAACAAATTACCTCTGACTTACAGACGGATACTTGTAACATCGTTATAATAACAAATTACCTCTGACTTACAGACAGATACTTGTAACATCGTTATAATAACAAATTACCTCTGACTTACAGACAGACACTTGTAACATCGTTATAATAACAAATTACCTCTGACTTACAGACAGATACTTGTAACATCGTTATAATAACAAATTACCTCTGACTTACAGACAGATACTTGTAACATCGTTATAATAACAAATTACCTCTGACTTACAGACAGATACTTGTAACATCGTTATAATAACAAATTACCTCTGACTTACAGACAGATACTTGTAACATCGTTATAATAACAAATTACCTCTGACTTACAGACAGATACTTGTAACATCGTTATAATAACAAATTACCTCTGACTTACAGACAGATACTTGTAACATCGTTATAATAACAAATTACCTCTGACTTACAGACAGATACTTGTAACATCGTTATAATAACAAATTACCTCTGACTTACAGACAGATACTTGTAACATCGTTATAATAACAAATTACCTCTAACTTACAGACAGATACTTGTAACATCGTTATAATAACAAATTACCTCTAACTTACAGACAGATACTTGTAACATCGTTATAATAACAAATTACCTCTGACTTACAGACAGATACTTGTAACATCGTTATAATAACAAATTACCTCTGACTTACAGACAGATACTTGTAACATCGTTATAATAACAAATTACCTCTGACTTACAGACAGATACTTGTAACATCGTTATAATAACAAATTACCTCTGACTTACAGACAGATACTTGTAACATCGTTATAATAACAAATTACCTCTGACTTACAGACAGATACTTGTAACATCGTTATAATAACAAATTACCTCTGACTTACAGACAGATACTTGTAACATCGTTATAATAACAAATTACCTCTGACTTACAGACAGATACTTGTAACATCGTTATAATAACAAATTACCTCTGACTTACAGACAAATACTTGTAACATCGTTATAATAACAAATTACCTCTAACTTACAGACAGATACTTGTAACATCGTTATAATAACAAATTACCTCTGACTTACAGACAGATACTTGTAACATCGTTATAATAACAAATTACCTCTGACTTACAGACAGATACTTGTAACATCGTTATAATATCAAACTACCTCTGACTTACAGACAGATACTTGTAACATCGTTATAATAACAAACTACCTCTGACTTACAGACAGATACTTGTAACTTATAATAACAAACTACCTCTGACTTACAGACTGATACTTGTAACATCGTTATAATAACAAACTACCTCTGACTTACAGACAGATACTTGTAACTTATAATAACAAACTACCTCTGACTTACAGACAGATACTTGTAACATCGTTATAATAACAAATTATCTCTGACTTACAGACAGATACTTGTAACATCGTTATAATAACAAATTACCTCTGACTTACAGACAGATACTTGTAACATCGTTATAATAACAAATTACCTCTAACTTACAGACAGATACTTGTAACATCGTTATAATAACAAATTACCTCTGACTTACAGACAGATACTTGTAACATCGTTATAATAACAAATTACCTCTGACTTACAGACAGATACTTGTAACATCGTTATAATAACAAATTACCTCTGACTTACAGAGAGATACTTGTAACATCGTTATAATAACAAATTACCTCTGACTTACAGACAGATACTTGTAACATCGTTATAATAACAAATTACCTCTGACTTACAGACAGATACTTGTAACATCGTTATAATAACAAATTACCTCTGACTTACAGACATATACTTGTAACATCGTTATAATAACAAACTACCTCTGACTTACAGACAGATACTTGTAACATCGTTATAATAACAAACTACCTCTGACTTACAGACAGATACTTGTAACATCGTTATAATAACAAATTACCCCTGACTTACAGACAGATACTTGTAACATCGTTATAATAACAAACTACCCTTCACTTACATAAACTTGTAACATTACTAAATACTCATCATTTTAGAACTAAACGCCAGTTTTATTAGTTTGCAGTTTTCTAACACCAGCGGATTATTAAATGTTAGCAAAACTTCATAATCAATATGTAATGTGTTCAGTAATAAGTTTAAGGGCTTATTAGGCTAAAATCTGAGGTTTGACTCTTGTAGAGAGAAGAGTACATATAAACATATTGTGTAGCTTTACGTCAACAAACAAAACAGATGTCAACATACGGATGACCAGAATATGTTCTGTACAAAAATAAGTTAAACCCATGTAAACAACACATACTGATTTTACTGAGATAAACTAGGTCATAACAGTAATCACTAAGCTAGTTCAGGTTACTTGTAAAGTAATCCGACAGTAACCACTAAACTAGTCTAGATTACTTATAAAGTAATCCGACAGTAATCACTAAGCTATTTATGATTACATATAAAGTAATCCGACAGTAACCACTAAACTTGTGTAGGTTATTTGTAAAGTAATCCGTCAGTAACCACTAAATTAGTTTTAGGATATTTGCAATCCTCAAGTGAAACCTGACGTTTGGGAAGTCGCAGCTAGAAATGCCATTGTTTTTGATAACTTATCGCAGTAGACTGCTATTATTTTTAGGCACAAGATTCTTAGCACTCCCATAATGTATATCACTTATTCACTTTCTGCGGTAACCAAACATAGTATTTCAAGTTGTTCATTCTTGTTACAACCATTCAACTTATCTGACTTAGACAAAATATGATAATCACACGTGACATATTTTTGTTTTTTGAGTACAAAATTGTTGAATTAATCATTTTACCTTTTCCAAAATAATCCAAACTTTGACGGTTTGTAGTGATATTTTCCTACTAAATCAAACCAAACTAAAAATGATATAACTTTTAGTGACTTTTGAAAAGGCATAAATTTTGTTTTTCCTTGTATAATTCTTTTTTTATAACGGACAATAGATATTAATAACATATTAGATCTTTATATTTATAGCTTCTAAAGTATATTAGATTTATAAATTATGAAACATATTGGAGCTCTGTATTATATATTTTAAAACGTATTAAATCTATATGTCTGTACCTTATAAAACATGTTATATCTATGCATTTATATCTTATAAAACATATGAGATCTCTAAATTTATATATTATAAAATGCATTAAGTCTACATATTTGTAAAACATATATGATCTATATATTTATATCTTATAAAACATTTATGGTCTATGTATTTATATCTTATAAAACATATTAGATCTATGTATTTGCATCTTATGAAACATATTAGATTTCTATATTTACATATTATAAAACGTATTAAATCTTTATATCTTATGAAACGTATTAGATCTAGGTACTTATATCTTATAAAACATATTGGATCTATGTACTTATATCTTATAAAACATATCAGATCTATGTACTTATATCTTATAAAACATATTAGATCTATGTACTTATATCTTATAAAACATATTGGATCTATTTACTTATATCTTATAAAACATATTAGATCTATGTACTTATATCTTATAAAACATATTAAATCTATGTACTTATATCTTATTAAACATATCAGATCTATGTACTTATATCTTATAAAACATATTGGATCTATGTACTTATACCTTATAAAACATATTAGATCTATGTACTTATATCTTATAAAACATATTAGATCTATGTACTTATATCTTATAAAACATATTGGATCTATTTACTTATATCTTATAAAACATATTAGATCTATGTACTTATATCTTATAAAACATATTGGATCTATGTACTTATACCTTATAAAACATATTAGATCTATGTACTTATATCTTATAAAACATATTAGATCTATGTACTTATATCTTATAAAACATATTGGATCTATTTACTTATATCTTATAAAACATATTAGATCTATGTACTTATATCTTATAAAACATATTGGATCTATTTACTTGTATCTTATAAGTGTTAAGAATAAAGCATTATTACGTATAACGTCTGCTGAAATAAACTTATGTTTTGATAAGATAACTTTATACAACGTGAAGATAGATTGAATTAATCATGGTAAGATAACGTTACATAACATAAATAATCATTTCATGTTAAAATCAAACTCTTGTGTGTTATCTCTGTTATCGATTGTTTTCATAGAAACAGCCCCAGTTTGATATTTAATAACATTTCAATGTTTACCCTGAAGTATAGAGCTTATAAAATCATCCCGTTTTTTTATAGAATTAAAACGTAAGTATGGACATTCCAAGTTCGATTCTCTTTCCATGACGTAAAATGGCCTCTGCCGAACTAGAGAACCTGTTTAAAGCTTGTGACACCAGAGGGACAGGCTATTTAGGCCAAGAGGAGCTGCGAGATTTGTGTGCTAAGTTTGGAATCAGCACCCAAGATGCCGATGCTATATTCGAAGACCTGGATCACGACGGAGATGGAAAATCAATTTTGAAGACTTTTCCAAAGGCTTTACTGATTTTCTCACACTTTCCTCAACACCGCCCAGAAAGGAAATAGTTCTCGCAAACCCGATTCAAAAACAACCATTCGACTCTTACTCGGGTTCTTGTCTCGACGACGAAAAGAAACAAGTGGTATTTCAGGCCTGGCAGAACTTGACGAATGAGCTTGGGAAAGCTGGAAATCTTATCAGGTCAGTTGATCAAATTCAGATGATCTGTATAGAGTAATTATTATTAGCCATAAGGTGTTGTCACTCGCTGAGACAGCGGTAAGTCTTCGGATTTATAACGCTTAAAATCAGAGGTTCGATTCCTCTCTGTGGACACAGCAGGTAGCCAGATGTGGCTTTCTTATAAGAAAACATACACCATAAGGTGTTAAAAATTAGCATTGTTACAACACGAATTGGAAGGAAAATGATGTAATACAGTTAGTTAAAAATAGGTCAAAGGCAGACAGTTATTTGACTAAATGATTTATAATAATATGTATAGACATTTAAGTAAAATTATTACCAGCGTCACTGTGATATTATATGTCATCAGTACCTCGAACTGTGAAATTTATTGAAATGTTTGTTTGTTTGTTTTGTTTGGATTTCGCGAAAAGCCACACGAGGGCTGTCTGCGCTAACCGTCCCTAATTTAGCAGTGTAAAGGCTAGAGTGAAGGTAACTAGTCATCACTACCCACCGCCAACTCGTGGACTATCTCTTTATCAACGAATAGTGGGATTGACCGTAACTTATAACGCCCACACGGCTGAAAGGGCGAGCATGTTTGATGTGACGGGGATTCGAACCTATTGAAATGGTTCGTATAATGGTCTCACGTTAAACGTTTACTGAAAGCTATTTTTTTATTGGATGAGTTTCTGTAATTTTGTTTCTAGATGTTGATAAGGCTTTCTAAAATGGCTGTTTAGTGTTAGTTTAAAATTGATTAAGTTGTAGTTATTATTGACTAAACTTTGGTATTTTGGATTATGAGTTAGCTGCATTGTCCGTACGTTACAACTTTTCAATACTTTTACTTCCTGTTTGTTGGCATTGCATGATCAGGTGGTTAAGGCACTCGACTCGTAATCTGAGGGTCGCGGGTTCGAATTCCCGTCACACCAAACATGCTCGCCCTTTCAGCCGTGGGGGGCGTTATAATGTGACGATCAATCCCACTATTCGTTGGTAATAGAGTAGCCCAAGAATTGGCAGTTGGTGGTGATGACTAGCTGCCTTCCCTCTAGTCTCACACTGCTAAATTAGGGACAGTTAGCGTAGATAGCTCTCGAGTAGCTTTGTGCGAAATTCAGAAACAAAAAACCTCTCTGTGATACTTAAGCATCTACAATGTTTATAGAGCCTGGTCAGTGTGTCCTACTGTACTATCTATGGAAGACGGCCAGTGTGTCCAGTAACATCTGTACAGGATGACCTGTGTGTCCGGTTGTAATATCTTTCTAAAATAACCAATCTCTTTAGGCAGATAGTTGTCAAGTTGTAATATATAAAGAAGGTAGACAATGTATCTGGTGGTGATATCTCTTTAAGGTAGGCAATTGTCCGGTTATAATACCAATAAAAGATATTCATAATTTTCAGTACAATCTGCACAAGATTACCAGACCATCCGGCTGTGATATCTATTTAAGGTAACAACGGTGTAATTGTGGCCGTTAACCCGAAATAACGTATTCGGTTCGTTGTTTTCTTTCCCACAACAGGAATTTCTGAACGTGATCGTAACATAAGTAAAATAACAATAAAAACAATACAACAAATATTATTCTATCAAAATATGTTGTATGAATTATACAAGTTAGTAGTTGATATATATATATATATTTCTTTTTGTATGTATTCACTGATGCCACACCTGATACTGGGAGTCACTTTTTTTTATTCATATAATAACCACTCACACGTTAGCTTTCTGTTTGGAAAACATATACTTCTAGGTAAACTGTTGATCAGTTATTGTTGACACAGCTGAGTTTAGTATCACGTGATATGTGTACAGGTGCCTTAGATTGAATGTGTACTCATTTATACAGGATTCTGATTGTTTAAACTGGCGAGAACAGGAATTCATGGTGAAGTTTTAGTTCATTAGAAATGATAGCACACGATCTCATATTTTGAATAACCTTACTTTGGAAACATATACTGTTAGAACATTTTTTAACCAGAAATGGTATTTACTCAAAACGGGCTAGGCCTAATCATCTTTGCTGTTCTGATATGTGACTATTTTTATCAGGTGTTTGGATGACGTAAAAACGTTTTCAGTGTCAGGAGTGAATCGATAACCTTCACGTGCCACAAAATGGTTACTAACAGTGCCAGCTACATCACCGAATTGATGTCGTCCTGCAGGTGTTTGATATTAAATTATTAATGACATCATGATACTGACTCAAGGACTTATATCTTAAAGACAAAATACAGGCAAAACCAACATTGCTACCAATCTGCTTTCTCAAACATCTCGGTTAACTTTCACGAAGTTGAACTAAAATGTATTATCTTCAGTACTGCTCCAAACCCTCCTACCCCACATAAATGTATTATCTTCAGTACTGATTCAAACCCTCCTACCCCCCACATAAATGTATTATCTTCAGTACTGATCCAAACCCTCCTACCCCCACATAAATGTATTATCTTCAGTATTGATCCAAACCCTCCTACCCTCCACATAAATGTATTATCTTCAGTACTGATCCAAACCTCCCTACCCCACATAAATGTATTATCTTCAGTACTGATCCAAACCCTCCTACCCCACATAAATGTATTATCTTCAGTACTGATCCAAACCCTCCTCCCCCACATAAATGTATTATCTTCAGTACTGATTCAAACCCTCCTCCCCCCATAAATGTATTATCTTCACATAAATGTATTATCTTCAGTACTGATCCAAACCCTCCTACCCCCACATAAATGTATTATCTTCAGTACTGATCTAAATTCTTTTACCCCCCACATAAATGTATTGTATTCAGTACTGATCCAAACCCTCTTACCCCCCACATAAATGTATTATCTTCAGTACTGATCCAAACCCTCCTACCCCCCACGTACACACACCCGTGACTTAGCGATAAGTCTGTGAAGTTGGAGCTGAAAATCCAATTTCGATACTAGTAATGAGCAGAGCACAGATAGCCCATTGTGTAACTTTAAGTTTATAAAACAACAATAAAAACGATTTCAGAAATTTGTTTAAAATTACAAGTTTAACGCATTAGCGTAAAGACAGTCTACAGAAGTCCTGTCATTCACGTAGCATTAGGACAGGAATTTGAATAAGTTGAAAGTTGAATTGAAATGTGTGAAGAAAGCAAGTTAAGGGATCGTGCTTTAATGTATTTACGCACATAACTTCACAGAATATTGTGGTCATTGTAGTTTTATATCATACCCATTTTTGTCTCGTTAGGCATTTTATAAAACAAAATTATGAGTAGTAAATATATGACAGTTTAACAACTTAAACATTCAAAACCATATAGCTATTATAAAGGTTGAACAAAAAAGTTTGAGAGAGTTAGTTATCAGCTATTTATTTTTAGCAGACACCAGCAATCAGCGACTTTTGTAGTAATACTTGCTGTTAAAAAGTAGTGCTTCAATAGATCCGTCTTGTCCCTGGTAGTACGCTTCAATAGATCCGTCTTGTCCCTGGTTGTACGCTTCAATAGATCCGTCTTGTCCCTGGTAGTACGCTTCAATAGATCCGTCTTGTCCCTGGTTGTACGCTTCAATAGATCCGTCTTGTCCCTGGTAGTACGCTTCAATAGATCCGTCTTGTCCCTGGTAGTACGCTTCAATAGATCCGTCTTGTCCCTGGTAGTACTCTTCAATAGATCCGTCTTGTCCCTGGTAGTACGCTTCAATAGATCCGTCTTGTCCCTGGTAGTGCGCTTCAATAGATCCGTCTTGTCCCTGGTAGTACTCTTCAATAGATCCGTCTTGTCCCTGGTTGTACTGCTATAAGAGAAAAACACACACACACGTGGATCCATTTTATTAAATTCAAGTTTTCTTTCAGAATTTTTTCTATTTTTTTTTACCACCAGATACTCTTCCAAAATGTTCTCATCTACAATCATATTAAAAAATAGTAGCAGTTTCCTCGTTGGAGGTTATTTTAAAATACTTTGGCAACGGGTTATTTTTTCTTTTGTTTAGTTGAATGTGTTCAGGGCGTGTGTAGGTACGAAATACGTCATCATTTCAAGTGTCGTTAACAATGTACTGCAGAGAACATTCAAACTATAAGAAAATTAAAACACCAGAAGAAAAACAAGTTCATTATCCTCACACCTTTTATTCGTGTGGATATTCTTCCCAATAAAAAAAAATAGTAATATTTGTTTTTTACCTCCTAGAAGCAGGTTCGAATCCCCGTCACACCAAACATGCTCGCCCTTTTAGTCATAGGGGGCATTATAAAGTCACGGTCAATCCCACTATTCGTTGGTTAAAGAGTAGCCTGACAGTTGGCAGTGGGTGGTGATGAATAGCTGTCTTCCCTCCAGTTTTACACTACTAAATTAGGGACGGCTAGCGCAGATAGCCCTCGTGTAGTTGTGCGTGAAATTCGAAACAAAACAAACAATCCTTCTAGGACTGTTGTAAGCAACGCCTTCTCGGAGCTAACTGATCCATTATTATCAGCTGATAAAACTTAAAATACTTTATAGCTTTGTTGGCTATAAAAATTAAACAAGTGCCAGAAAACTTACGTTTTCCATTGAAGTAGAGGTTTTATTTTATTTTTTAAACTTATCACTCTTATCACAGCTGGTCATTTCAAACTAAATATTATTGTAGAACTATCCATTCGAAATTATAAAAGTTGTCACTGTTTCGTCAAAAGTCATAGACATCAATTCCCTATACAATTTACAAGATTAATAAATGCATTCTATCAGAAACTAGGGTTAATTATTTGATTACTCTCTCAAAGACAATAACTACCGAAATCGACAGCTAGCTATGAACTTTTCGTAGACCAGTTATCAGCAGAAATTATTACAATTCGTAGCTGGCCATGAAGTTATGGACTTGGACTTTAAAGAAAATTCGAATACTTAATAAAACAAATAGTAATATGTATTTGAAAACTAACGTAACTGCTGTATTAATTATTGAAATACATGAACAATACTAAACAAAAAATAAAATAAATGCTGTCATGGCGCGGACATCTTTTCCAGGTTCATAATGTGTGGTTATAATTAATTATAGTAACAACTACTTGTTATAATGTTATGAAAGCAGAAGAGTCCGTTCGCACTGTAACAATTTTTTCTGTGGTAAATGTGTTACATAAATAGTGTTCCGACCAATATCGTGTTTATTGTACCTCAGTCAGCCTAGATGAACGTTGACAATGGATATGGTGAATATAGTGTAGATGAAATGCTACCATTATACCCTTTTCTAATTCTTGAAAAACCCCAATATAGTAGATATAGAATGTAGTGTTTAAAATGGCATAGGTCTGACAATACTGTCTTATGGTAAACATAATGAGAAAAGGAAATTAGTTATTTTTGTAGTTAAACACAAAGCTATAAAAATAGATATCTGTGATCTGACCTCTACGGGTATCGAAACCTGGTTTCTAGCGTTATAATTATACAGACATACCACTGTGACAAGGGGCACTTAGTTGGCTGTATTCGTGTTCTTCAATTTTAAGTACGTTATTGCGCAAACTTTCTTATAGTAATTATAGATTTAAAATATATCACAAATCAGGTGTTATATTAATTATAGAGTTAACATATATCACCAATCAGGTGTTGTAGTAATTATAGATTTAACATATATCACCAATCAGATGTTGTAGTAAATTATAGATTTAACATATATCACCAATCAGGTGTTATAGTAATTATAGATTTAATATATATCACCAATCAGGTGTTATAGTAATTATAGATTTAATATATATCACCAATCAGGTATTATAGTGATTACAGATTTAATATGTATCACCAAAGAGGTGTTATAGTAATTACAGATTTAATATATATCACCAATCAGGTGTTATAGTAATTACAGATTTAATATATATCACCAATCAGGTGTTATAGTAATTATAGATTTAATATATATTACCAATCAAGTGTTTAGATGGATCTTTTTAGTAATTTTCCTTTCTTTACCTTTCTTGATTATATAGTTTTATTTTGCAATCTTATAGTTTTTACTTGCTCATTTTATATTCAATGAAATTGTAGAAACATCCCTTCATAGAACAGCTGTTAGTTTCGGAAATTGTAATAACATTAAAATTCGAGTTTGATTCGTGTGGTGGGCATGCGCAGATGCATCATTGTACAGCTTTGCTCTTTACAACAAGCAAAAAATAGATAAAAATGTTGCATTGGCGGATTTATTGTCGATTATTTAAAATTAAAGGAATTATTCAGTGGATAAAATGTAAATAAAAATAAAATGTTTTACTTGGTCTCTGGTTTGAATTACAACTTCACTTCTTTTGTTGTTGTTTTTTTCTTTAGCGAAGAGAAGCTTCTAGATTTGTATAAGGTGCTTCAGAGCTCTGAGCGTCCACATCTAGTTTCATATTTTGAAACAGTTATTGGCGATTTGCTTGAAAACGTCAGAAACCTTCAGAAAGAAAATGAGCAACTGGAAAGTTCTTGGAAAAGGTAAACGTTAATACCTTGAACTTTAGTTGTTAGGAGCACTCTTGGAAAAGGTAAACATTGATACGTTAAGCTTTAGTTGTTAGGAGCACTCTTGGAAAAGGTAAACATTGATACGTTAAGCTTTAGTTGTTAGGAGCACTCTTGGAAAAGGTAAACTTTGATACGTTATACTTTAGTTGTTAGGAGCACTCTTGGAAAAGATAAACTTTGATACGTTAAACTTTAGTTGTTAGGAGCACTCTTGGAAAAGGTAAACTTTGATACGTTAAGCTTTAGTTGTTAGGAGCACTCTTGGAAAAGGTAAACATTGATACATTAAACTTTAGTTGTTAGGAGCACTCTTGGAAAAGGTAAACTTTGATACGTTAAACTTTAGTTGTTAGGAGCACTCATTTTGATATTGTTTTGTCCAAGACTGAGTGTTTAGCTCAAACACTTTGTTGAGTTTAAAGTAAAGTGACTTAATCGACCTTCTGAGTTGAAGGTGAAACTGTAACCCTTTCATCTTGTCAAATTGGAGTGAAACATTGGCTCAGTTAGCCTACTATAACCCTTTCATCTTGTCAAATTGGAGTGAAACATTGGCTCAGTTAGCCTACTATAACCCTTTTATCTTGTCAAATTGGAGTGAAACATTGGCTCAGTTAGCCTACTATAACCCGTTCATCTTGTCAAAATGGAGTGAAACATTGGCTCAGTTAGCCTACTATAGCCCGTTCATCTTGTCAAAATGGAGTGAAACATTGGCTCAGTTAGCCTACTATAACCCGTTCATCTTGTCAAAATGGAGTGAAACATTGGCTCAGTTAGCCTACTGTAACCCGTTTATCTTGTCAAATTGAAGTGAAACATTGGCTCAGTTAGCCTACTATAACCCGTTCATCTTGTCAAAATGGAATGAAACATTGGCTCAGTTAGCCTACTGAATCGAATGAAATATCAGTTCGACTGGTACGCTGAATTTAAGTGACGATGACCCTATACACTCCTGTCTAAAGTGGGTTTATAAAATGACTCAGTCAGACCGCTAATTTGGATAAAACAGTAACCTATATCGACCTCTGTATTGGGGTGAAATGTGACATGCTGAGTTCAAGAAAAACCACGGCTCAAATTAGCTTGTTAAGTAGGGCTAAACAGTGACATTTAGCCACAAGTTTCATCAAAGGAAAGTTAATGTTGGAAATCCATTCATCTTTTGTTAACGGAAATAAACACAGGTCTAATTAATACTACAACTGTAGAGGTTATTGATAGTTTTAATTCAAGATTAATCATAGCCTTTCTCTTAAAAACTCAATGTTGAAGTTTTAAATTCGTTTACAAGGCCACGTGCTTTTCCAGATAAGTCATAAACAACTGTGAGGGTTTGATTATCTAAAAACATGTATTCAATAATGTATCATAGAAGAGTTGTTGAGTTTAATCACAGTGGATTCAGTTTTCTGCTCATTTTTAGTCACGAAACTACATCAGTTTTCTTTATCCGAACAAAATTTCATGTTTTTACAATCACTTGAATAATAATAACATTGTGTAGAAATCGCTTACTTAGAAAGATTGATACCCTAAGAAAATTTCGAATTTAAGTAATGTTTCATCAGTGTTGAAATGTGATGTGTTCAAATATCCAACAGCAAATATTTTGTTTCTTTATTCAAACGCATGTTGTTGACTGACCTCTGCCTACTAAGTTTAAAAGGATAGTCATGACTGAGTTACTCTGAAACGAGATACAATATATACGTGGGAGTCGATTTATCGAGTCAAGGTAACCTTTGAAATAGAAATATATTTATATATTTCATGAGTTACTGCTGTTGTCAATCAAAATAGTCAAGAATTATCCCGATAAACAATACTCACAACAAAAGCAGTAACAGAGAAGTGACTGGCATGTCATCTTCACGCTTACCACGACCGAAATCTTGTGACAAGGCTTCGTGATAAGTCCTTCAGATAATTCATGTTTGAATAAGCTTCCAGTTATGAAGAAACTCACTTTTTGTAATTAATGTTTGTTCGAGTTTTACGTTTATCGGAACAATATTCTCCAGTTATATTATTATAATAAACAGTGTGGTTGACGTACGATCACCTGTGAATATGGATTTTTATTTGACGTATTGACTGGGTTTGTTGGATACATTTAGCCATCTGGAAAACCATAAGTTGAGAAATTGTTTATGTGTAAGGTTAAGACACAGTTTCGATAATAAGTTGAGTAAATTTAAAGTAATTCTCGTTACTTGTTATAAACTAAACATGTATTTATTTAAGTCAGTAGACATATATATATGTCTTTTAATCATATCCATACATATAACTTGTGTCATGTCTATTCGAGTCACCATACTTATACGTTTTTATAAAGTCTCTCATAGAAACTACATTTGATATTAAACTGTTAAATATGGAAATATTACATTTCAAATTGTATTTTGATATGATTCTCACCACCGACCTATATGTAAGTTTGTGTATGTTTTGTCTCTTCCAAGAATAAAATTCAAAATATCAATTAACTGTTTTGGAGATGTCAAATGTCCACTGACTGATTACAACAAATATGTCACACATGGAAATATCACTCTTTTAGGGAGAAGAAAGAACACGAGAAACATCTTCACAGATTGGAAGAAGAACTGGATAGTCACATGAAAGACGTGGAGTTACGAGTAAAAAAACAAGTAAGACTTACGTGTGATACTCGAGTCTGAGTTTAGGTAGAGAGAGAAAAATGTTTATTCTTCAGAGGTAATCGTCATGACTCAAGACTGTTATTTGTTCTAAGGACTCTTTGTATAACTGATAATGATATGAAAATATTTCCGTCAATAAAGGTTAACATGAACCTAAGTTTTACAAATAAGAAAGACTTAGTTATTTTGTCGTCTGGAGTTGAGTTACAGAAATTAAATTCTAAATATTCAACTTCTTTCTACCGAGTCTTCTTTAAGTACGTTTGACTGACGTCAAAACTAACTATTTTCTGACATGAATAATTATATTGTACAGCTGAGAAACTATTCGCTAAACCCACTCTGATATGCGTGTATGAGATCTTCCAAATCTCAGATGAGTTCTTTGTTTTAGGCCCAAGATGAGATAGAAGCTGAACGTCGTTCTTTGAAACTTAAGATGGACGCCGAGATGGATGAACTTCAAGAACATTTGACTTTATTTGAAAAGGTAACTTTTTTTTTTTTCGTACACGAACAAATTTGCACAATGAGAGCTCTTAAAGGAGGCAGAATTAGTCACGGATGGCTTATTGAGATGGCGGGTTTCCTTACCATGGCTTTCAAATTATGAACAACACAGCGTGTAACTAAAAACAGTTAGTGTCTCTAATACAAAAGGACACAAAGGGATCGTTTGGCTCTTCAAAGCTATCCTTGCACACCAACTATTGGGACTGTTCATTCCCAAATCCAGTCATAATGCTGGACTAGTCTCTCTTTTTTCCAAATCTGTGTCCTCTCGGCTTATTATCTTTAATATTTATATATAGAGAGACATGCCCGATAGCCTTTTGAGCTTAAGTAACATCACCTATAACCCTTGTTTTCTTAAGAAGAAAGATGTTAACCTACTTGTGTAATATAACCCATTCGTTCCTGGTTGCAATCTGGTAGTTCTTCTTTGAACCCTCTATAATAATTCATTATTCTTTCGTAAATAAGGATACTAAAGCAATACAAGGTATCTCAAGTGAAGCCTAGCTAGTAATTTGTATAAAGAGATAATTATCTTCCGTGACTTCTAAGCAACATGTCTATAAATTCTAAAAAAACAACAACAGTTTTTGCTTTACTATTAGCAACAGAAAACTGCTTTTATAACTTGAGTAGCTTATCCGCCATTACGTCAAGATCCTTTTCATCAGTCACGCTACTGAGTGAGTCCACTTCCATATTACTCTGTTACCCATCTAATCACACGTTATTTATGAAATGTTCGACCAACTTACCAGCTGATACAAATCATTGTAAAACATGTTAGTACAGCTAGAAATACCAATGTTTTAATGTAAACACAGAAAACTTTGTGAATATACTCATGGTGTTCTGCTAATTTCATTAACGAAAATTAAAAAGTAAAGGTCCGAGCACTCCATTAGTTACAAGAGTCCAGTTTGACTGACCAGAGATAATTATCACCCTCTGCTTTTTCCTATTCAATGTACAATTCAGCAAATACACAATATTTCTGCCCTTCATATAAGGTCCTCGAACCAACACAATGGATTAGTAACTTAAAACTTATCTTTGGTGAATCTTTGTTAGCCTTGTTTATTACAAATAATAAAGACTTGTTACTGTATAATGTTTCGGTACGAAACTTAAAATATATTTCTTAATGTGTCTTATAACATGAGTCATGTATCCCAATAGACCTACATCATTTTTTATAACCTGACACATATCCAAACAGACCTATATTGTGTTATATAACTTGACACATGTGTTCCAATAGGCATATATTACGTTATATAACTTGACACATGTGTTCCAATAGGCAGATATTACGTTATATAACTTGACACGTGTTCCAATAGGCATATATTACGTTATATAACTTGACACGTGTATCCCAGTAGACTCATAATGTGTTATATAACTTGACACATGTATCCCAACAGGTTTATATTGTGCTATACAACTTGACGCATGTGTCCCAGTAGACCTCTGTTGTGTTATATAACTTGACACATGTATCCCAATTGACCTATATTGTGTTTTATATAGTTTGACTCATTCGTTCCAATAGACTTATATTGTATTTTATAACTTGACACGTGTATCCGAATAGGCCAATACTGTGTTATATAACTTGACACATGTATCCCAATTGAACTATATTGTGTTATATAACTTGACACATGTGTTCAAATAGACTTAATTAACTGGATTAAATGTATCAGGTACTATATTATGTTTATTAAACTTATATAAATATTTATTTACTTTTAATATTTATCCATCTATTTTTTGCTCAGGTTTAGCTATTATTATTATTATAAAAGATTTTATGTGTAGAAGTATTTTTATGTGTTTATCCCAAAGTCCAGTCTGGGTTTTGGTATCGTACAGATCTACTGATTACCTGACTGGCAAATGTTCGGTTGTATTATAATTAGTAACCTATAGCAGAAGCTATCAACACTTTTAATGGGGTGTATCACAAGACCTCAGTCACTTTGGCTTAGGAACGCTCATCTAAGAATCTTATAGAAGATATAAATAATAAATTAAAACTCCCAACGCTCAGTTCTTTGAATATAAAACACACACACAAGAACTCAAGTATAAACACGTCTTATTGTTATATTTATAGTGATTAATAAAATTATCTCCGAAACTACTGCTTCTGTACAGAATATTTATGTATATGTGAAAACCTTCCTTGAAGCCGGAACTTCTATTTTAGCGAACATTGGATTACTGCAAACAATCTCTGTGTAACCTCTGTTTCAGAGAACATTGGATTACTGTAAACAATCTCCGTGTATCCTCTGTTTTAGAGAACATGGGATTACTGTAAACAATCTCTGTGTAACCTCTGTTTCAGAGAACATTGGACTACTGTAAACAATCTCTGTGTAACCTCTGTTTTAGCGAACATGGCATTACTGTAAACAATCTCTGTGTAACCTCTGTTTTAGAGAACATGGGATTACTGTAAACAATCTCTGTGTAACCTCTGTTTCAGAGAACATTGGACTACTGTAAACAATCTCTGTGTAACCTCTGTTTCAGAGAACATTGGACTACTGTAAACAATCTCTGTGTAACCTCTGTTTCAGAGAACATTGGACTACTGTAAACAATCTCTGTGTAACCTCTGTTTCAGAGAACATTGGACTACTGTAAACAATCTCTGTGTAACCTCTGTTTCAGAGAACATAGTAAACAATCTCTGTGTAACCTCTGTTTCAGAGAACATTGACTACTGTAAACAATCTCTGTGTAACTCTGTTTCAAACATTGCATTACTGTAAACAATCTCTGTGTAACCTCTGTTTTAGACATGGGATTACTGTAAACAATCTCTGTGTAACTCTGTTTCAGAGAACATTGGACTACTGTAAACAATCTCTGTGTAACCTCTGTTTCAGAGAACATGGGATTACTGTAAACAATATCTGTGTAACCTCTGTTTCAGAGAACATTGGATTACTGTAAACAATCTCTATGTAACCTCTGTTTCAGAGAGCATTGGATTACTGTAAACAAACAATCTCTGTAAAATTGTTTATCAGGTTGATTCGTGGCTGAAGTCCAGTCAAGACACTACTAAAATGGTCGCCTCTCAGAAGTCCTAACAAAGCTTGAAGATGCTGTTCAGGAAAATCGACAGTTACGAATATCCTTGATGGATGCACAGACTTGCGTGGCCTTGATGAGAAGCGAGCTTGCTCAAGTGAGGAGTCAATATGAGGAAAAATACCGAGAATTAGAAAGGTAGAAAATAAACTTAATGATACCAATAACACACATACACATATATTTACAACTCACAGAGAAACTTCCAGATTGTTCATTGGAGCAATTCGTTTTACTTTCCATTTCAACTTGAAAACAATGCTCAAAATTTTACATTCTTTATACAACCAGGCGCGAATAGCTTTCTCAACCAAATATTTTCACCTTCTATGTTGATATGCTCTAAACATACACGTGTCGTATTTATATGTATGCGCACAAAACTCGTTGTATGTTAAAACCACAGGGTGTTCGGAAAGTCACTGTACACTTATATTTTAATTAACAGACAAGTTTCAATATAGAATACAGGAGTTAAATATGAATGACAATTACAAACAATGCTGAAAGTGACTCCCGTTGGCATCAATACAGGCCTGGATCCTTCTTATTTTGTTTCTAAACACTGCTATCAGTTGCTGGCTTGAAATAGACTGAATAAAATATGATTACAAAACTGCTCAGTGACTTTCCGAACACCATGTACTATAGTTGTGATGGGATTACCTTTAACAAGCTGCCAAAGTAAGGTTACAATAAACTATACTTATAATACGATATTAGTATTATAGATACGGTGAACATAATGTGATTGAAATATCAGGAGTTTCGCTGTAAGTTATCTTTCACGTGAAAAATATTTTTAAATGTAAAAATATCATGTATTTTTATTTACTGCTCTTCAGTAACTCAGCGGTAAATCTGAAGACTTATTACGCCGAAATCCGGGTTTTGATACCCGTGGTTAGTACGGTATATATAGCCCATTATGTAGCTTTGGGCCTAACAATAAAATAAATAAGCTTTTGTGTTCGAATGTTTCCTCGCAGCTAAATCAAGTTCAGAGATACACTGGAACCACCGGTCTTAACAAACACCTCCATCAAGTCTTCAATCTAAATATCATAAGATAGTATACAGTAATTTTTCACACGTTATTAGAGTTTCTGATTGTTTAAAACATAATAACTAAGTAGTTGATTAGTAAAATTTACTTCTGTCTGTCGGGCTGCTAGTGTTCTACGGCAGTGTCAGGCGCCTGCCCTGTAGGTGTCGCTTGCTGGCACCCATCAGCCTTGCTTATGAAAATACTAGAAATCTGTGTGGATTCTGTAGAAAATCTACCATCGATCATACAATTTCTTAATTTGACTATACTCTCTAACTCTGAGTTTTCGATTTTTAAAATTCATAAAATAACAATTGTTCGGCTAAAGCTGACATGAAAACCCAAACCGCTACTGGGTAAATATCCACGAATGTGCTTTGACCGACACCATTGAACCCCATTTTCACAGTATAACAGTTGAAGAACGGTAAAATATAAGGAGAAGAGAACTTCAAGTTATAGTAAAGAACAAAGTGTTAAGCTTATAAAAATATTAATTCTACTTCCAACTATTTGGTTTTGCTTTATTTTGTTTGTTTGTCTGTTTGAAATTAAGAACAAATCTACACAATGAGCTATAATGTTGTGCCAACCACGGGTATCAAATCCCCGGGTTTTAAGGTATAAGTCCACAAAGTTGCCTCTGAGTCACTGTGGGACTTGCTTCGTTTCACAACTTTCGATTGTTATAGGCCCGGCATGGCCAGGTGGGTTAAGGCGTTCGACTCGTAATCTAGAGGTCGCGAATTCGAATCCCCGTCGCACCAAACGTATTCGCCCTTTCAGCCGTGGGGGGGCATTATAATGTGACGGTCAATCCAACTATTCGTTGGTAAAAGAGTAGCCCAAGAGTTGGCGGTGGGTGGTGATGACTAGCTGCCTTCTCTCTAGTCTTACACTGCCAAATTAGGAACGGATAGCGCAGATAGCCTTACGTTTTGTATACCTCATTTGCAATAAGTCTTAGTTTCTAACTTCACAGCCGGTGACCCTCAGGTCACCACAACTTAGTTTCTAATCTCACAGCCAGTAGCCCTCATATCACCACAACCTAGTTCCTAATATCACAGCCAGTGGTCCTCAGATCACCACAACTGAGTTTCTAATCTCAGAGCCAGTGACTCTCAGGGTACCACAACTTAGGTTTTAATGTTACAGCCGGTGGTTCTAGGTCATCACAACCTAGTTTCTAATTTCACAGCCAGTAGCCCTTAAGCCACCACAACTTAATTTTTTAATCACACACCCACAGTGGCCCTCAGGCCACCAGAATTTAGTTTTTAATGTTACAGACAGTGGCCCGCAGGCCACCACAACATCGAACAGTGTGGTTGACTTTACAAACTAAAATGAAATATGCTGCTTCCTAAACCACATCTAAAGTGGTATAATATATTCCAGATAATAAATGACTTTCGTTCTTTCTGAATGGCTGTATCTTACAGAAGTTCTTATGTCGCTATACGTTTCACTTACAGCGAAAAGAGGCGAAACTTGGAAGTTTTGCGTGAATATGAGCATCTCAACAGACAACTCCGCCTGTTACAGTGAGTACAACAACAGATTGTATCGTTTAAGAAGTCTTGAGTTGATAGCTTATAAGACATCATGGTTTAGTTTCGTATCTGATGAGATACATTAGTTTTGTAGCGTCTTGCAAGATCCATTCGTTAAGGGTGAGAACTTATGAGATATTTGACTCGGTATGATATCTTGTGAGATAACACTGTGGTGTCTGGTTCGAGACGTTGATTGAGTGTCGTATCACATAAAACATGTAGCATATTGTTGAATACACTGGCTGAGCGTAATAGTTGGTAAATTATATAATTGATTATGGCATATTGTAAGATAGATTGGCTAAATGTGATAACATGTAAAATATATATGAATAAGTGTGGTATATTGTAGGATAGATTGACTGATGTGATAACATGTAAAATATATGAATAATTGTGGTATATTGTAGGATAGATTGACTGATGTGATAAATATGTAAAATATATGAATAAGTGTGGTATATTGTTGGATAGATTGACTGATGTGATAACATGTAAAAATATATGATTAAGTGTTGTATATTGTAGGATAGATTGACTGATGTGATAACATGTAAAATATATGATTAAGTGTGGTATATTGTAGGATAGATTGACTGATGTGATAACACAAAAAATATATGAATAATTGTGGTATATTGTTGGATAGATTGACTGATGTGATAACATGTAAAATATATGAATAATTGTGGTATACTGTAGGATAGATTGACTGATGTGATAAATACATGTAAAATATATGAATAAGTGTGTGGTATATTGTAGGATAGATTGACTGATGTGATAACATGTAAAAATATATGATTAAGTGTGGTATATTGTTGGATAGATTGACTGATGTGATAACATGTAAAATATATGAATAAGTGTGTGTATATTGTAGGATAGATTGACTGATGTGAAACATGTAAAAAATATGAATAATTGTGGTATATTGTAGGATAGATTGACTGATGTGATAACATGTAAAATATATGAATAAGTGTGGTATATTGTAGGATAGATTGACTGATGTGATAACATGTAAAATATATGAATAATTGTGGTATATTGTAGGATAGATTGACTGATGTGATAACATGTAAAATATATGAATAAGTGTGGTATATTGTAGGATAGATTGACTGATGTGATAACATGTAAAATATATGATTAAGTGTGGTATATTGTTGGATAGATTGACTGATGTGATAAATACGTAAAATATATGATTAAGTGTGGTATATTGTTGGATAGATTGACTGATGTGATAAATATGTAAAAATATATGATTAAGTGTGGTATATTGTAGGATAGATTGACTGATGTGATAACATGTAAAATATATGATTAAGTGTGGTATATTGTAGGATAGATTGACTGATGTGATAACATGCAAAAAATATATGAATAATTGTGGTATATTGTAGGATAGATTGACTGATGTGATAACATGTAAATATATATGAATAAGTGTGGTATATTGTAGGATAGATTGACTGATGTGATAACACAAAAAAATATGTGATCCAGTGTGGTATATTGTTGGATAGATTGATTGATGTGATAACATGCAAAAATATGTGATTAAGTGTGGTATATTGCTGGATAGATTGACTGATGTGATAACATGTAAAAATATATGATTAAGTGTTGTATATTGTAGGATAGATTCACTGATGTGATAACATGTAAAAATATATGATTAAGTGTGGTATATTGTTGCATATATTGATTGATGTGATAACATGTAAAAAATATATGATTAAGTCTGGTATATTGTTGATAGATTGACTGATTTGATAACGTAAAATATATGATTATGTCTGGTATATTGTTGGATAGATTGACTGATGTGATAACGTAAAATATATGATTAAGTGTGGTATATTGTTGGATAGATTGACTGATGTGATAACATGTAAAATATATGAATAAG
The DNA here is from genome assembly GCF_004210375.1 of Tachypleus tridentatus. Classification (NCBI taxonomy): domain Eukaryota; kingdom Metazoa; phylum Arthropoda; class Merostomata; order Xiphosura; family Limulidae; genus Tachypleus; species Tachypleus tridentatus. Next base: position 139,635,819 of record NC_134826.1, read on the forward strand.
TGTTGTATATTGTAGGATAGATTGGCTGATGTGATAACATGTAAAATAAGTTAGTTATCACATTAGAAGTGACGTGATTCAGTTACTTGATGTCTCAACATTATTAAAACTATTCACTTTTGTTACTTTTCATAAGGTAAATAAAATAACTTGTACCTAACGTAAATATTAAAGGTTTATCACAGATAATGTAATATCGTATTTTTACCTGTTTTATATGACAGTTTGAATAATTGCTTACTTTAATATCAGTTTATTTTGATATCTATATCAAATCCTTCTTACATTTCTTATATAACGTATTGTCGACACAAACGAATCTTTGTGTGTGTGTATAAATAACCCTTTATATTTTCTTTTCACAGCGATGCCAATAAACGACTTCAGGACACAAACGATGCTCTAAGGGAGCTATTAGATATAGGAGCTAAGCCTTCTAATAAAGTAAGATATGAAAATTAGGTCTTTAATGAATAATAGAAGATAATAGTTTTTTTAGGAATTATGCAGTGATTGTACAGAGGATTGAACGTATTACATTAAAACCATTTGAAAGACAAATCACATCATTACTGTCCATGTGACCATACCATCTGACCAAGGTGCGACTTGGCACTAGCTCTAAAGCGTGGTTTTCATTGCAATAAACCTCTGTTGCCAACCTGTCGTGTTCAAAGGAAACCACTTTTCCCTTCACGCTTTCCGTAATTTAGCTAGTGTGCAAAAATGATGACTTCCTAGCGTCTATTCTCAGCAGTCTGATCGCGCAGAAATACACATGCTGCGTACATCGACTTGAGTAGTATGAATGCATATTTCATTCTACTAGGCACGCGTTCTAAGGAAAACACAAATACCTTATACCCTGTTGACCTAATTTTCAGACGGAAACTTTACTTGATTATGTTGCGTACTAATACTTGAAGAATATTTCGGCTTTTGCAATTAGCATTTGTGTTCATGGATTCTTACCTGTCACATGATGCCACACTTTGTTTACCAGAACTGTGGCACGACTTATTGCAGATCTCTTTCTGATTTGTCCTGGCACCCAAAACTGATCCATATTATTTTTTTTCTCACTTTATTAAGGCACCTCTGTCTTCGAAATTTTGTTTTCCCGATCTGATCACATGCTAATTATTTCAGTGTATGCATATAGTACATTTAAGAAGGTTAATACGTACCCCTCCCAAAAGTGATCTATTTTCGGTGGCATTATACAACCTACATAACACAGAGAAACGCGAACATGTAGTTCTGATACCTCCCCTTCTACCGCCACGCCGTATCAGATGTGGTTGTCCGTGAATGGCTGATTCATATATTCAAAATTAATTTGATATAACGAACTTAACCATTTATAACGTAGTACCAACTGGTAAACAAACAGCTCAAACAATGTATTAATTGTTTTAACCAGTGTTTGCTACCATTTCATCACACCGAATGATTCAGATCCTAAATGTCGAATAAGGTATTAGTAGTTTTAACGAATTACTTGAAATTGTTGTCAGCAACAATCGAGTTGAAGATTTTAAACATGCGATGCCGAGTGAAACCTAATATATGGTTATCCAATGTATCTAAAATATGGCTTCTTTGACAGTTTCACCCCTTTTATAACATGTTGCTAAAACATTTAAGTGCCAGATGTTGATAGGTTGACTATCTAACTGTAGAAACAATATTTATATATCAAATTCCGTTAAGCTAATTATCCAAGGTAATGCATTTGTAGCCCGGCATGGACAGGTGGTTAAAGCACTCGACTAGTAATCCGTGGGTTCGAATCCCTATCATACCAAATATGCTCGCCCTTTCAGCCGTAGGGGCGATATAATGTGACGGTCAATCCAAATAGTCGTTGGTAAAAGAGTAGCCCAAGAGTTGGCGGTGGGTGGTGATGAATAGCCGCCTTCTCTTTAGTCTTAAACTGCTAAATTAGGGACGGCTAGCGCAGATAGCCCTCGAATAGCTTGGCGAAAAATTCAAAACAAACTCATCAACTTCTTTGAAATATTGTATGAGTGTAATTGACATTCCAAAGCCATGTCTGTCTTCTGAGTTAACCACACATTTGTATACTGTTACATGTACGTTACTATTACATTTTACGTGCTGATTACATGTAGGTTGCTGGCATTATTTACCGGTTATCTGTACGTTTGTCACATTTGAAGATATATGCACTTCTAAATTCACTTGATACGTATATTTTAAAACTGTTCACTTATTATTAATATTTTTGGCGTTCTATATAACTCATATACGTTTATTCTGTTTTCAGCAAATTACGTATGGAAATTTCGGGAAGCGAGGATCCGTTATTGGGGACTACATTCAGGCTGATAAAGCCCCCATGGAGTTTGTGAAACCAAAACAATGGTAAAAATCTCTTATAAGATTTAGTGGATATTAATAATGCGACCAACAATATATTTAGATACTCACTTTGTTAACGTAAAGAGCAGGTGGTTTTTAATTGGTTGTTTTGAATATAAATATATAGATAGTTTCCTATTAATCGTTAAAATGAAGAATTCTTAAATTTTAGTAGAAAATTCTTTAGTTGTTTCAGTTCAATTTAAATTTTAAAATATTTTCTTCAGGCCCTCCAGAGGCACACAGAAGAGGAGTATTCCCTCGATATCGCCAAGTATCAACAGATGTCGCTGACGTCTGCCGGTACAAACGATGATAATTATAAACTGGACAGTTTAGGAGATGACATGGGTAAACAGCCTATACATTTTTTCTTTCAGTTTTACGGGATATTACGCTACTTTTTTTTTGGGAGGGGCTACTACGGGAGTCTTTGTTAATTATTACCCAACAGACTGTTACAAATTTGATTTTAATTTTAACACCCACAACGTGAATTTTTTGTAAACATTCAGAATATATTTTATAGTATGTGTGTTTTGTACAGCAAATTCACATCAGGCTATCTGCTGAGTCCACCAAGGTAAATCGAACTCCTGATTTTAGCGTTGTAAACTCCGTACTACTTACTGCTGTGCAAAGCGAGGGACATTTTTGGATTATATCTTGCCTTTAAGGAAGATTTTTCATTATTAGTGGTACTAATCTATTAGGCATTTTAATTATTAGCTTAGCTTTGTGCCTAACAAATAAACGGAAACAATCTCAATATTACTGCCATGGTGTTTTTAAAAGTATAAAATAATCTAAAAGTATTTTGATTTTACAATATAAATGAAAAAAAAACTTAAACTATTATCGAATGGTAAAAGTATTTTCAATGGAGTTAGTGTCGCTGTCTTAACACAAAACTATACATCGTGATTTGTTACTTCAGTCAAGTCCCGGTTACATGAAACATGTTCACCCTTTCAACCGAAGGGACATTATAATACGACAGTCAAATCCACTTTCGTTGGTAAAAGAGTAACCCAAGTGGGGTGCTGTTTCTTTATCAACACAGGATTTGTGTTTCTTTTGTTGTATTTATCTATCCAATTATCATTGACATATATATACACATAATATACACACTGATGTTCTCGGATCAGAGTGTAACGTATTTTAAGTCTTTTACAATTTTTTTATTTATTGATGTTTGTTTAATACGACATTTTTTTTAAAGTTCATCAAACGTCAAGAAGCATAACACGTCTAAAAAAATACATCTCTGCTGAAAAGTTTTATATAAACCAGAAACATACAGCAGCTAGTCAGAAATTTTGTTTCTTCAGACAGTGGATTTTCGACGATCCAAGATCCATCTCGAGTCTCGCACAGTGATTACATCGAGGAAGACGTGGATGAGGACAATGAGAGTCTTGAGAGGAAAGTTTGGTCAAGTACAACGAAAGATTCGACTTCTTCCATCCATACAAGGAAAGATTCGACGTCTTGTATCTATACACAGTCCAGTAGTGAGAAAAGCGCCCTCACAGAACATAAACAACCATATTCCCTCGGAGCTCACACAATTCAATGGTAGACTTGCAGAATATTCCAGTCCTTTGTTGGGGCAAAACACAGAAGTAAGCTAACAGTGGATCTTATTAA
>NC_134826.1:139640356-139704326 GCF_004210375.1 Tachypleus tridentatus
ATACATTTGTTTATATGACACCTTGATTTTCTTTATACAAAATATTCATTTATTTGTGTATACACATTTGTTTATACGACACCTTGATTTTTTCTTTAAAACAAAATATGACACATTTATTTGTATTACACATTTGTTTATACGCAACCTTTGATTTTCTTTAAAACAAAATATGACACATTTATTTGTATTACACATTTGTTTATACGACACCTTGATTTTCTTTAAAACAAAATATGACACATTTATTTGTATTACACATTTGTTTATACGACACCTTGATTTTCTTTAAAACACAATTTATACATTTGTTTATACACATTTGATTTGATTTAATTAAAACAAATATGACACATTTATTTTATTACATTTGTTTATACGACCTTGATTTTCTTTAAAACAAATATGACACATTTATTTGTATTACACATTTGTTTATACGACACCTTGATTTTCTTTAAAAACAAAATATGACACATTTATTTGTATTACACATTTGTTTATGCGACACCTTGATTTTCTTTAAAACAAAATATGACACATTTATTTGTATTACACATTTGTTTATACGACACCTTGATTTTCTTATGTAATAAAATATGACACATTTATTTGTATTACACATTTGTTTATACGACACCTTGATTTTCATTAAAACAAAATATGACACATTTATTTGTATTACACATTTGTTTATACGACACGATTTTCTTTAAAACAAATATGACATTTATTTGTATTACATTTGTTTATACGACACCTTGATTTTCTTTAAAACAAAATATGACACATTTATTTGTATTACACATTTGTTTATACGACACCTTGATTTTCTTTAAAACAAAATATGACACATTTATTTGTATTACACATTTGTTTATACGACACCTTTGATTTTCTTTAAAACAAATATGACACATTGTTTGTATTACATTTGTTTATACGACACCTTGATTTTCTTTAAAACAAAATATGACACATTTATGTTGTATTACACATTTATTTGTACATTACATTTGTTTATACGACACCTTGATTTTCTTTGAAACAAAATATGACACATTTATTTGTATTACACATTTGTTTATACGACACCTTGATTTTCTTTAAAACAAAATATGACACATTTACGTTTTTTGTATTACACATAATTGTTTATACGACACCTTGATTTTCTTTAAAACAAAATATGACACATTTATTTGTATTACACATTTGTTTATACGACACCTTGATTTTCTTTAAAACAAAATATGACACATTTATTTGTATTACACATTTGTTTATACGACACCTTGATTTTCTTTAAAAACAAAATATGATACACATTTATTTGTATTACACTTGATTTTGTTTATACGACACCTTGATTTTCTTTAAAATAAAAAATTGACACATTTATTTGTATTACACATTTGTTTATACGACACCTTGATTTTCTTTGTAACAAAAATATGACACACGTTATTTGTATTACACATTTGTTTATACGACACCTTGATTTTCTTTAAAACAAAATATGACACATTTATTTGTATTACACATTTGTTTATACGACACCTTGATTTTCTTTAAAACAAATATGACACATTTATTTGTATTACACATTTGTTTATACGACACCTTGATTTTCTTTAAAACAAAATATGACACATTTATTTGTATTACACATTTGTTTATACGACACCTTGATTTTCTTTAAAACAAATTTGACACATTTATTTGTATTACACATTTGTTTATACGACACCTTTATTTTCTTTAAAACAAATATGACACATTTATTTGTATTACATTTGTTTATACGACACCTCGATTTTCTTTAAAACAAAATATGACACATTTATTTGTATTACACATTTGTTTATACGACACCTCGATTTTCTTTGAAACAAAATATGACACATTTATTTGTATTACACATTTGTTTATACGACACCTTGATTTTCTTTAAAACAAATTTGACACATTTATTTGAATTACACATTTTTTTTATACGACACCTTGATTTTCTTTAAAACAAAGTTGACACATTTATTTGTATTACACATTTGTTTATACGACACCTTGATTTTCTTTAAAACAAAATATGACACATTTATTTGTATTACACATTTGTTTATACGGCACCTTGATTTTCTTTAAAACAATATATGACACATTTATTTGTATTACACATTTGTTCATACAACACCTTGATTTTCTTTGAAACAAATATGACACATTTATTTGAATTATACATTTGTTTATACGACACCTTAATTTTCTTTGAAACAAAATATGACACATTTATTTGTATTACACATTTGTTTATACGACACCTTGATTTTCTTTGAAACAAAATATGACACATTTATTTTCAATTACAACAGTAAACACCTGTTTCGCTGCCCTGTTGTCCCTTTTCATTCAGCCCTAACTATGTAATTAAAAATGTTCTAACTCATTATTATAACAACTTTATATCAGAGATTCCATGAAATAGGAACATTATTTCAACGCCAGTGGCTAAAATTAAATAGTAGTCGTCATGATAATTATACACTTTCAGAGGCGTAATCATTATTCAACTGTTTCGTACTTGTACCACGAGATTGTTTTTGACCCATAATTTATCGCTTACTTATAATTCCCCATGATTTTAAAATTTAGGCGGAGCTCCTGTATAGTAGAGCATAGAATGATTGAAAATATTAGCATTACAACTCGCCATTCTTTTATAACTCGTACTTTTATTACTGAGATTTAATTTCGCTCCAAATCGCTCGAGCAAAGTACGAAAAGTTTATTGGTTGTTGTTTTTTAAATTTCGCGCAAAGCTACACAAGGGCTATTTACGCTGGCCGTTCCTAATTTAGCAGTGTAAGACTAGAGGGAGGACAACTAGTCACCACCACCCACCGCCAACTCTTTGGCTACTTTTTTTACCGAGCATGTTTGGTGTGATGGGGATTCGAACCTGCGACCCTCGGGTTACTGGTCGAACGCCTGGCCATGTCGGGGCTAGTACGGAACGTTTAGTTGATCTTACAACGCTTCAAATCACGTAAATAATGTGAAAAATGAAACGTGTTGATTTTATTACGCTTTAAGCCGTTCGAGGTGATCCATATTTTAAATAATATCTCTATAGTAAATACGACAGCAGCATTTGCATTGTCTATTTTTATTTTAATGTCTCAAACAATCTATAGTTTACTTTTTACTTAGAACAACACCCGTTATTTTTGTTCCTCCTCTAAGTGATGTCGCGTTCTTCACGCACGCTTTACTCTACGACTTTGTCACAGAAAATTCACCAAAGAAAAATCTTCAAACGATAACATTATTCAATATGGCGTCTCCACGCGCTTTACGAATGTTTTATATCCAATAACAATACCAAACATTACGGACATTACAATTATGTAGGCTTATCCACCCATTAAAATTCATGTCTTTGTAGAAAATATCAGTTTAAGGAAAAAACAATGGATTCCATTCCGAACCTTTTGAATATCGTGTTTTCAACACGTGTTTAAGTAGCACTTACGTCAAGTGTGTAATTCTCGGGTCGCATCTGCACTTTTTTTGTTTGATATGATTGAGGCCTAATCCAAACACTCGTGATTGTATTGTTGTAAGTCTATGTGAATGTATTAATTAAAAGACAGTCAGTTCATCCAGGTGAGTTTTTCGCAGTCTTCTCTGTTTATAGTCCATTGATTCATGCCTGTATTATTCTCAGTCGATATCTGCTGAACCTACAACCCTCTCAGTCGATATCTGCTGAACCTACAACCCTCTCAGTCGGTATTTGCTGAACCTACAACCCTTTCAGTCGGTATTTGCTGAACCTACAACCCTCTCAGTCGATATCTGTTGAACCTACAACCCTCTTAGTCAATATCTGCTGAACCTACAACCCTCTCAGTCGATATCTGCTAAACCTACAACCCTCTCAGTCGATATCTACTGAACTTACAACCCTTTCAGTCGATATCTGCTGAACCTACAACCTCCTAAGTCGATACCTGCTGAACCTACAACCCTCTCAGTCGATATCTGCTGAACCTACAACTCTCTTAGTCGATATCTTCTGAACCTACAGCCTCCTCAGTCGATATCTGCTGAACCTACAACCCTCTTAGTCGATATATGACTTCATTATTTCTACTATGTGTGCGTCGTTTCTGTTTCGTTCACTTTTGCGTTTATCTCTTTTTATTGATGTAATTTTAGTTTGTATGTAATCGTTTCTATGGATTTTTGAGGCTTCTAATTAGGCAGAATGACATCTTGATACCACATTATCACTAGATGAATATTTTCGTTTCTTCCTGAATATTTGTAACAAAGAAACCTTTTTTGAGTCGTAGCAATATTTCATCCACCTTCTTATCTTATCTTTAAATACAATTTTTTATGCTTACATTCCAGTAACGCTAATGTCCGCTAATGTTTCACCACCTACAGTGGTCATTGTCAGGCAAGTAAGGTCCAAAATTGTATTAAAAAAACTCACAAACGTTTGAATAATACTAGTAATAACAGTAAAAAGAAATACTGCATCCTGTTCTGGTCAATGGTTCTTTGTATTTGGTATCCTTTAGTTCTGTGAAATGGTATTGTTAGGCCTAACAGGTCTCAAGTTCAATGGCTTTGAATAATACATAATTTCAAGTCCTATTCTTACGTTACCATTTCCCTTAATTAGAATTGGCACTATTCTTATAACTATTCGTTGGTAAAGAGTAGCCCAAGAGTTGGCGGTGTGTGGTGATGACTAGCTGACTTCTTTATAGTTTTACACTGCTAAATTAGGGATGGCTAGAGCAGATCGTCCTGGTGCAGTCTTGCACGAAATTCAAAATAAACAAATAGGCTGTTTTACCAGGAAAGGTGTCCCCACCGTAACTGTAACTTCTATTCTAAGAGAGGTTCTCACTTTAATTGAACTTGAATAAATGTTTCTATTCTACGAGGTGGGTTTTCACGTTAATTACTAAAGACGTTTAGAGAACAACGTCTCAACTGTCGTTTAAAAAAACTTGTCATTTGACAGTGAATGGAAAGCTACAGCCTTTTAATTCACTTTTCCAAAACGTTGTTAACGCTATCTGAAACTACACGTGGTTCTACGCACTTGGTAACAAGAAATTAACAGAATGCTATCACTTTCGAGAAACATATATTTATTTAAACTTTTTGTTGTACTTAGCAGTTACACGTTTAGACTGAACTACCAGCTGTCCAATGTACTTTATATAGAGCCGTGTCTTATTTTGCGGCCCGGCATGACCAGGTGGGTTGAGGCGTTCGACTGGTAATCCGAGGGTCACGGGTTCGCATCCCCGTCGCGCCAAACATGCTCGCCCTTTCAGCCGTGGAGGCGTTATAATGTGACGGTCAATCCCACTATTCGTTGGTAAAAGATTGGCTCAAGAGTTGGCGGTGTGTGGTGATGACTAGCTGCCTTCCCTCGAATCTTACACTGCTAAATTAGGGAAGACTAGCGGAGATAGCTCTTGCGTAGCTTTGCACGAAAATCTAAAAAAAAAAAATGCCTTATTTTACCATAATCTATTACAGTTGTCACAACCCAGACATGGTCAAAATATTTATAATACCCACATTCAACTGTTACTTTACAAATTAGTGAAGTACACTTAACCATTCTATAAAACTTGTTACCAATCATTAGTTCTGTATGCTTTTATACCAGTCGACAATAGCTAAAGAACATTAAACTTCATTAATAGTTTGCCTACGTCAGCCGTTGCACATATTAATGGAGAGCACAGTATATAAAGACCTCACTTCTAGGTAATAGCCCTGAGCGTATGGAATCAGTGTTTGATGCATATGAGCTTGTTTAAGTTTTAACAACATCAACAGCTTTGTTACGCGCTCTTCTATTGTTCTATCGCGGTGTTGAAACTGTGATGAAGCTTCTGATACCGAAAACATATATAGGATAACACCCCTGGACGAATTTCATGCATGTATACACTTTAACGCTAACCGTCGTTGGTTGCTTTGTTGTTGTTTGTTTATTTTTTGTACTGTGTTCACTTATTTGTTTTCGGAGCATGCTTTCTGAGGATCGTCACCTTGTCATTGGTACTCTGTTTAGAACTTTAGAACCACCTTGGTAGGTTATGTTGAGCAAGCCGAGTACAATATTGTATGTATGCTTTCGTATAATGAAGTCATTTTTTATAGCCTTAAAACATTAGTAGTCATATGTTTTACTGGTGTTTTTTTTCAAGTTATATTTAGTATTTATTTCCTTTTTTAACAGATTATTAACATAATAAAACAGTTGTTTAGGCGTGAAAGACGAACTCGATTTATTAATTGCAAAAATATGTGTAAAGTATAACGGATAATATAATATACGTTCTAGAGACGCGTAGCAATGAGTATCGAAAGTTTATATTGAGAAAACGTTTCTCAGAAAACTTAAACATGGTTTTCTTGTTGGTTTGCCTATCACTGAGCGCCACTTCATGTTTTCTATTGACGTACGCATCTCTCGTGGTTTACTGAACAGCCTATTGGACGCTCTAACTTCTCTTATTGATACTGAGTGAAGTCAGTTAACGAGCATTTTCAAACTTATCGCTTATTTCATAACTGAAGTTTAAAGATTCGTTTGAAGCTACTTGAAAAGAGTGGCGTTCGTCTTGGTTTAATACAGGACTCAAGACATGTGGATCGAAACCAAAGTGACGCACCTAAAATAAAAGGCCTATGAAATCAGCTTGGTGACGTATGGATTTATAACAACCAATCATGTGAGAATGTGTGAATAAACCTAGCCAATCAAGTAAGTATATGTGAATAAAACTATCCAATTATATGAATATACGTCAAAAACGTATACTTTGTAACAGATCTTATCAGGCCAACAGTTTAACATGTAAATAAGAAATAATAAACTTAAACTGCATCTCAGTGATGTGGAGAAAACCCACTTGTAGAGAAATATTTTTTGTAAAATGTCTCGTTTGGGTTGAGAAAATATTTTACGATGAGGAGCGAACAACGTTTCGACCTTCTTCGGTCATCGTCGAGAAGTGCAAGTCTTTGTGTTTTCTTAGTATATTTGTACTTATCTATTACCAATATGTCTGAACTAGCATACCTGTGAACCTGACGATGGCCAAAGAAGGTCGAAATGCTGTTTGCTCCTCATCGTAAAATATTTACGAGCCGTTTTTACATATACATTAAAAAGCATCTGCTCATTTACTGCGTACAGAAAGTGCGAAGCTCGCGAGTCTTTGTATGTCAGAATAACTATAATTCTTCTATATATTGCTTGTTATAGAAAATTAAGACATGAGATACGCAATTAGAAATTCCATAACATACAACAAACCGTGTAAATAAATATTTGCGATGAACTATTAACATTACGTGTGTGTGTTTCGTATAGCAAAGCCACGAAGGGCTATCTGCTCAGCCCACCGAGGGGAATCGAACCCCTGATTTTAGCGTTGTAAATCCGGAGACATACCGCTGTACTAGCGATGGGCAACATTACGTGAATAGTACAACAAGAAGTTTTAACATTACGTGAACAGTGCAACAAGAAGTTTTAACATTACGTGAACAGTGCAACAAGAAGTTTTAACATTACGTGAATAGTACAACAAGAAGTTTTAACATTACGTGAATAGTACAACAAGAAGTTTTAACATCACGTGAATAGTACAACAAGAAGTTTTAACATTACGTGAACAGTACAACAAGAAGTTTTAACATTACGTGAACAGTACAACAAGCAGTTTTAACATTACGTGAATAGTACAACAAGAAGTTTTAACATTACGTGAACAGTGCAACAAGAAGTTTTAACATTACGTGAACAGTACAACAAGCAGTTTTAACATTACGTGAATAGTACAACAAGAAGTTTTAACATTACGTGAACAGTACAACAAGAAGTTTTAACATTACGTGAACAGTGCAACAAGAAGTTTTAACATTACGTGAACAGTGCAACAAGAAGTTTTAACATTACGTGAATAGTACAACAAGAAGTTTTAACATTACGTGAATAGTACAACAAGCAGTTTAACATTACGTGAATAGTACAACAAGAAGTTTTAACATTACGTGAACAGTACAACAAGAAGTTTTAACATTACGTGAACAGTACAACAAGAAGTTTTAACATTACGTGAATAGTACAACAAGAAGTTAAACTGGAAAGGAGAAGAGGCGGAATCTTTGATGTTACAGTTGCGCTCGGAGTTTAAGTAGGATTTGCAAACTTAACCATTTAAACAAAACTGTCATTGTACTTAGAAACTCGATAGGTTTTGCTGTTTCTTTTCTGGGTTTAAAGAGTGTGTATGAATCATTACTTGTTTTTCTATTTATATCTGGCCTCCAGTGGCACAGCGATAGGTATGCTGACTTACAACGGTAGATATCAGCGTTCGATACCCGTAATGGATAGAGCACAAATAGCCTATTTTTATCTTGGTGTTTAATTACAAACAAACTGTTTATATTTGTTTGTTTGTTTTGTATTTTGCACAAAGCTACTCGAGGGCTATCTGCGCTATGCGTCCCTAATTTAGCAGTTTAAGACTAGAGGGAAGGCAGCTAGTCATCACCACCCACCGCCAACTCTTGGGCTACTCTTTTACCAACGAATAGTGGGATTGAGCGTCACGTTACAACGCCCCACGGCTGAAAGGGCGAACATGTTTGGTGCGACAGGGATTCGAACCCGCGACTCTCGGATTACGAGTCGAACGCCCTAACACGCTTGGCCATGTCGGGCCTAATCATTTTCTGACAGTAATGTTTTAAAAAAATAATTGTTTTTCATGATTACAGTTATCATAATTTTTGTTTTATGTTCAGCTGCTATTGTAAAGATCTCTTAGGGCTAACAGTTAAACACGTTAGGAAAAACACAGTTTAATGAATGGTACCTTAACTGACCTCATGGGATCAGAGCTGGATTACATATAACTTGAGTTAACTGTAGTTTTTGTTTTGTTTTGATTCTGTGCAACATGTTCGGAGTAATATGAAATTATAGCTTAGCATTTGGAGGTTTTCCAGGTGACGAGAGCATTAGCACATTTATGAAACACATTCTAATATTTAGTTTTTTTTTCAAACACATTGCTAGATACTAACACTATTGTTAACGAAATAAAGATGTATGGCTCACAGAAAGGTCAGAGGTGGGGCTGGTTATGAGTAGGCAACGCATGCCCCTGCACAGGGCATCCATCTCAAGGGGCACCAAGATCGACATAGCAATTAGCAGCTCTTGTTAGTTTTACAGGGGCGCCGAATACAAAATTCGCATAGGCCACAATCGTACCTAGGGCCCGCTCTGATTTGAGGGCTTATTACTCTAAAAAGTGGGTTTCGATACCTGCGCTGGGAAGAATTAGCGAACTTCTAAGCTATCGACGTCTCTCTGGGAAAGATGTAATGACGAAATTTTGAAATAATAAACGTTTTGTTTGTTTGTTTCGAATTAAACACAAAGCTGCACAATGGGCTATCTCTGCTCTACCCACCACGGGTATCGAAACACAGTTTCTAGCGGTGTGAGTCTGTAGGCATAACTCTGTGCTGGTGGGAAGACACTTATAAAGATACATTTTGGTAACATAGGTCGTTATTTTATTTACCTTAATAGAAATATCTCGTGATAAACTCCAGTTTACGTTGAATACAATCAATAATAATATTCAAGGATGTAGTTTATACGACAATAAAAATGTCCCAAATTTAAGTATCCAATAAAACATAGTTTGATATGTATTCCAAAACAATTTCCTATGGATCTCTGAGCACTCGACTGTTGTTTAAATAAAACAATACGTTGGCTTTGTTCGTGGAAACATTTTTCTAACTTAATATAAAAACAAAATAAGAAATTGTATATCAAAAGAAAATTAATAATAAACACGTGCTTTTAATATTCGATAATTTCATATGGTCTTAAGGATTATTTACAGAATTTAACCTCGTTTCTTTCCTAATAGTTCACTAAAATAGTGATTGCTCCTTTTCAGTCTGTATTAAACATTAAACCCCTGTGGGTACTGATTGACAGTTATTGATTATGTACCATTGTTTTACTAACAAAAGCTTTGGCATTGTCTTTTAATTTTCTGCGCACCTTTGATGACGTAGTTCTAGTGTGGTGCCACGCCGGCACGCTTTAATAAACGTTATTAAGTCTCTGTACAGTGATGTTGACGGCCTCAATTAGTGAGAAAGGGTTCAGCTGTGATTTATCTACTTGCAACGTGTCTTTTTACGTAAAATGAAGAAATAGATTTAAAAACATGTATGCGTTTAACTACATATCTTTCGTTACGAATCACTTTACAGATAATTGAGGACAAAATCACGGCCCGGCATGGCCAAGTGTGTTAAGACGTTCGATTCGTAATCCGAGGGTCGCTGGTTCGAATCCCGGTCGCACCAAACATGATCGTCCTTTCAGCCATGGGTGCGTTATAATGTGACGGTTAATCCCACTATTCTTTGGTAAAAGAGTAGCCCAATAGTTGGCGGTGGGTGGTGCTGGCTAGCTGCCTTCTCTCTAGTCTTACACTGCTATGTTAAGGACGGCTAGCACAGATAGCCCTCGTGTAGCTTTGCGCGAAATTCAAAAGACTGACAAAGTCATGAAACTTACTTCAAATGAGTTAATGTAAAAATAAACTGCCTTTACACAACAACTTTAATTAATGACTCGCATGTATTGTTACCTTTCACCAGTTGTTCTTTTAACAATGTATTTTGCTGGTGAAAAATCGTCGCTTGAACGTTAAAGGATATATCTTCTGAAAGATTCGATCTTCGAACGTTTTAACTCTAGGCTACTAATCTAACAACGCACTTGTTAGCAAATAATTTCATCACATCAGCATCAATTTCATTATGATGAGGAATCCAACATTGAAATAATAAAGTTTAAAAGACAGCTTGAACTGCTAATAAAATAAAAAGTATTATTGCAAGTTTAAATCAATAACCAATGTACAATGTTTCGAAGTACCTGATTATGACAAGGCGTTGTACATTTATTACTGTATTAATCTTGTAATATATATTTTTTTCAATGCCTATGTAAGCAGTCTTTAAAATTTGTTGGCTGTAGCGTAAGTGTTTCAAGAAAAATAATTAATAACAAAGTGTATCCATTTTTTTTCTGCCATATACCACATGGCAGAATAACAATTGATACTGTACAATGGAATGTACAGTGGGATTGAAACATTACACTTTATGTTTCTTTATTGTAATGGGAAACCAACACTTACATTGAAGATGACATCCATATATCATATTTGAATCGTACTGGGATGCTCTTGAAGGTTAGGCTTACTGAAACCACGATTTACAAGTGTACGTCTATATTTGTTATAGTTTTGATATAATAGATCTATGTTAATATTAACTTCATAATGTAGTTTGACAGACTTATTTTGGGACGCATTCGTAAATATGAATTTTATTACCTAGTTTGATAGAAAGTACTTTGGGACACTTTCGCTCATATCAGTTTTATGATGTTGTTTGATGGAGTTGCTGTGGGACACTTTCGTTCATATTAACTTTACGATGTAGTTTCACAGACTAACGGCTCGGCATGGCCAAGCGTGTTAAGGCGTTCGACTCGTAATCTGAGGGTCGCGGTTTCGCATCCCCTTCGCGCCAAACATGCTCGCCCTTTCAGCCGTGGGGGCATTATAATGTGACAGTCAATCCCACTATTCGTTGGTAAAAGAGTAGCCCAAGAGTTGGCGGTGGGTGGTGATGACTAGCTGCCTTCCCTCTAGTCTTACACTGCTAAATTAGGGACAGCTAGCGCAGATAGCCCTCGAGTAGCTTTGCGCGAAATTCAAGAAACAAACAAACAAACACAGACTAATTTTGAAACACTTTCGTTTGCAGAAGTCTCTAACTTTCTTTACGTCTTGTGAAATTTAACACACTTAAGACCTGCAGTCTATAACCAGTTAGACCATCAATTTGTGCAGGGCTTATCTAACTGGGGTCATAGACCAACAGGAGTGCAGGAAGTGAGAGAAATCCGAAGCAAATATACGATGGTGTTAGAGAACTTAGTGTCTATAGGTACATTGGGAGGGGAGGTCTCAGTTAGGATCTGAAATGTTTTGAGAGGCCTTATGCTAAGTAGGTTTAGGTGACTCTTGAATTAGGATAAGACTGATAACTTCTTTTGTTCTTCTCTTCCTTTATTTTCTTCTGATGAATTATTTTCAGCCAGAAGCCATTCTAAAAGAAACTTTAACACTAGCTGCATATCACAGCAGATGATGTCTGAGCATTCCAGTAGAATGGAACTTCCGTTAGTGTGTTATTTAATTGGTTGTTTGTTGAATGTCGCGCAACGCTAGTCGAGGGCTATTTACGTTAGCCGTCCTTGTTTATGGCTAATAGAGCAGAAGGAGTACAACGAGAAACACCACTCATCACCAACTCTGCGGTAATCTTTGCCGAGGAAAAGTGGAATTGGTCGTAACATTATAAGACTCCCACTGCTAAAAGAGCAATCATGTCCGATAACAGGATTTGAACCCAGTTGTTCCTTCGAGAGAATGTTACTTCTCATTTTCTGATATTTAATGTTAATTGTCTATAGGTATATGTTGTTAGATTTTTCACAAAATATACGTATTTACGAAATGTTGAATTTCGGACAGCTGGTCTCGTGAATTCTAAACATTAAAAGTATCATTTTAAAAAAATACTTTATAGGGGGCGCTTCAAAATATATGTATTTTCGTTTTAGTTCTTCTGCAGTTTAATGGTGTCCACCTCATTATTGTTCATTGGTTATTTATACATTACTTGTTACTGTTTGTTTGCAGTTAATCACAAACATACAAAAAGGATTATCCGGGCTCTGTTTGGCACGAGCATCGAAACCCACTTTCTAGCATTGTAAGTCCGCAGACATATTGTTGTGCCAGTGGGTTTTATTTATTACTGAAAAATGTCATGCAATAGGTTTCATGTCAGTCTCTACAACTGCTACGGGATTATTGTCAGTAACAAATTCGGAACTTCAGACGCACAGCAAGAGGGCGCCACACGAGTGCCAAGGAAAGGGAGGGAAGATATCATAATAGATGACGAGGTCATAGTTCCAAAAGTTGCCATCAGAGGACGCGTCGTTAGCAACACGTTGAAAGGTCATTATGATGGGTGTTTACGTCACAAAGAAGAAAATGTGTTTTTAGACATTCTTTACAGGCATTCATGTCTCCTCATGACGATAATTGATTAATTAAATAGTCCTGAAAAGTTCGCTTAACATTAATTAACGTAGCTAATTAAATTATCATTAAAATGACACTTAAGACTGATGTTTTTACAATTAATTCACGAAAACTTAATCAATCGAATATTTTCAATAAAATGAAATAGTTATTGTAACATGATCACATGTTTGAGCATACGAAAAACTTTTATTAAAATAAGGGTCAATTATAATACACTGTTGCTACGCGTTTACAATATGCTTAAAATAGATGGTTCACTCTAAATACGTTTTTACACATATCAATGAAATACGATTTTTGTATCCATTTAAACTGTACGTTTCTAAAATGTAATTATGACTCATAAAACACCGATGACTGCACACCGTGCCCGACATACTTTCAGAACGTTTCAGTCGAATTAGGGCCCGGCATGCCCAGGTGGTTAAGGCACTCGACTCGTAATCCGAGGGTCGCGAGTTTGAGTTCACGTCACACCAAACATGCTCGGCCTTTAAACCGTGAGGGCGTTATAATGTGACGGTCAATCCCACTATTCGTTGGTAAAAGAGTAGCTCAATTGTTGGCGGTGGTTGGTGATTACTAGCTGACTTCCCTCTAGTCTTACTCTGCAAAATTAGGAACGTCCAGCGCAGATAGCCCTCGTGCAGCTTTGCGCGAAATTCCAAACTAACCAGAACAACCAAACCAGTCGACTCAGAAGAGAAGATCAGTTGTACTTAAATATATAAGATTTAATTATCTCATGTTTCGAAACATTGTTGCTATATATATATATTTATATATATATCAGACGAAGATTTCAAGTAACTGACAATGGTTACTTTTGATTTACCTAAGAACAACCATAAGTTTGTTTTAAATCAAACAGGACAAAGGTTTAGTTCCATAAGCATTTCCTTCGCGATTTTTTACACTGACAATCATTAACGTTAAAATTACACGCAGAACACACAGAACTGTCTAAACTATCCTGGGAAACATCAATCACCATGGAGATTATACAAAATATATATGGTCTTCCACGTTAATGTAATTTCTCTACTACTGCATAATAAATGTGTTTTTTTTTACTGTTTATTCATAAATCTTCTAGTAAACTTTCACGAAACATGTTATCGTGCTTAGTAACCAGATTGGCTGAATAGATTAGAAGTTTCTAGCTCAAATTTTCAAAAAAAAATCACACGTGCGAACGGATATTATTTATTGCCAATGTTTAAACAAAACTTTGTTAAATTTTATGCAGTTCTTCTAATTAGACAGTGTTTAGAGTCACGTGACATTAGTAATTAGTATCAATAATGATTCTTCATATTACTCCACTGTGTGTATGCGGGTGATGACAAGAACCAGTTAATCTAAATTCCATATCGTTACTATAAAGGAAGTTATTAACACTGTCTTAGAGAGGTAAAAATCATATATTGGTTCTGCGTGTGTTGTTCCTCAATTTGCTGAGCCCACCGAGGGGATTCGAACCTCTGATTTTAGCGTTGTAAATCCGTAGACTTACCGTTGTACTAGCGGAGGGCATTGGTTCTGCAACGTATAGGTCTGTTCCGAATAATAGGGTTGCGAATGTGGAGCAGATGTTGCTTACTATCGAGTGTTACCTTCTTACTTGCTGCGGTTTGTTGGTGTACATTGACCCCAAAATCATGATAGCTAATCAAAAACACCTTAGGCGAAGAATAGATTGAGTGCGCAAATTAAAGGAATGGAATTGAATTGGCGACGAAAGTCAAAGCTACACTTATAGCATTGATAAGAACTTTACAGCCAATATTCATTCATTAGTTATCCAGGACGCATTTTGTTTGTTGTTGTTGTTGATCAATTTCCGGCACAATGGTGTGCAAAACAAAATAAAAATACGCGGCTTAGCAACTTTTGTGACACCTAAAGTGTTTTTGAATAGATTGGCGATAACAGAGACGTAACAGCAAGAATACTAATTATTATACTCGACAACCCAGGCACATTTTGCATCTTCAGTGCGATTTGTACCCGAACTCATTTTTACATTTCTTTCAACGTTTAGAAAACTGCATGCTTTGGTAATTTGCGAGATTTTTGTGTGTTTTGAATTTTGCGCAAAGCTTCACTGGAGTTATCTGCGCTCATGTTTGAAGAAGACAATGTTTAAGAAACGGGATGATATTTTATGTCTTGTTGTTCTAGTGATGACCATGATGACACGTGACAGCGAAAAGTATTGGAATTTTTGTATTATGCTTTTGATAGATTAATCACATCTAAATCATCCCCCTCACGAAGTAACACATAAAACTAATCACACCTAAATCATCCCCTCACGAAGTAACACATAAAACTAATCACACCTAAATCATCCCCTCACGAAGTAACACATAAAACTAATCACACCTAAATCATCCCCTCACGAAGTAACACATAAAACTAATCACACCTAAATCATCCCCTCACGAAGTAAGACATAAAACTAATCACATCTAAATCATCCTCTCCTGAATTAAAACATGAAACTAATCATATCTAAAACATACTCTTCCGAAGAAAAACATAAAACTAAACACATCTAAATTGTCCCCTCACGAGGTAACACATAAAACTAATCACATCTAAATCTTCCTCTTTCGAAGTAAAACATAAACTAATCACATCTAAATCTTCCTCTTTCAAAGTAAAACATAAAACTAATCAAATCTAAATCATCCCCTCACGAAGTAACACATACAACTAATCACACCTAAATCATCCCCTCACGAAGTAACACATAAAACTAATCACACCTAAATCATCCCCTCACGAAGTAACACATAAAACTAATCACATCTAAATCATCTCCTCCTGAATTACAACATGAAACTAATCATATCTAAAACATACTCTTCCGAAGAAAAACATAAAACTAAACACATCTAAATTGTCCCCTCACGAAGTAACACATAAAACTAATCACATCTAAACCTTCCTCTTTCGAAGTAAAACATAAAACTAATCACATCTAAATCTTCCTCTTTCAAAGTGAAACATAAAACTAATCAAATCTAAATCATCCCCTCACGAAGTAACACATAAAACTAATCACACCTAAATCATCTCCTCCTGAATTAAAACATGAAACTAATCACATCTAAAACATACTCTTCCGAAGAAAAACATAAAACTAAACACATCTAAATTGTCCCCTCCCGAAGTGAAACATAAAACTAAACACATCTAAATCTTCCTTTTTCGAAGTAAAACATAAAACTAATCACATCTAAATCTTCCTCTTTCAAAGTGAAACATAAAACTAATCAAATCTAAATCATCCCCTCACGAAGTAACACATAAAACTAATCACACCTAAATCATCCCCTCACGAAGTAACACATAAAACTAATCACATCTAAATCATCTCCTCCTGAATTAAAACATGAAACTAATCACATCTAAAACATACTCTTCCGAAGAAAAACATAAAACTAAACACATCTAAATTGTCCCCTCCCGAAGTGAAACATAAAACTAAACACATCTAAATCTTCCTTTTTCGAAGTAAAACATAAAACTAATCACATCTAAATCTTCCTCTTTCAAAGTGAAACATAAAACTAATCAAATCTAAATCATCCCCTCACGAAGTAACACATAAAACTAATCACACCTAAATCATCCCCTCACGAAGTAACACATAAAACTAATCACATCTAAATCATCCCCTCCTGAATTAAAACATGAAACTAATCATATCTAAAACATACTCTTCCGAAGAAAAACATAAAACTAAACACATCTAAATCTTCCTCTTTCGAAGTAAAACATAAAACTAATCACTTCTAAATCATCCCCTCCTGAATTAAAACATGAAACTCATAATATCTAAAACATACTCTTCCGAAGAAAAACATGAAACTAATCATATCTAAAACATACTCTTCCGAAGAAAAACATAAAACTAAACACATCTAAATTGTCCCCTCCCGAAGTGAAACATAAAACTAATCACATCTAAATCTTCCTCTTTCGAAGTAAAACATAAAACTAATCACATCTAAATCTTCCTCTTTCAAAGTAAAACATAAAACTAATCACATCTAAATCATCCCCTCACGAAATAAACCATAAAACCTTCTAAATAAAAATTACTCATAAGATATAATATAAGATAATATCTAAATTCATTGTAACAAAAAGAAAACTATCAAAACATAACAGACAAACAAGGTTAACAAAACCTTTAATATTGTTTTCTTCGTTGTTGTTTTTATGTATTTTAACGAATCGGTATACTTCTACTGAGCAGGTTTACTGGGGACACAAACAACTGTTTACAGTATTAAGTGTCCCTTGACGAGAAAGTTGGTAAGTTTACGAACTCACAAGGCAAAAATCTGATGTTGGGATCCCTGCGCATAGCTCAAGTGTCTTGGTTGGCTCTAAAAACAGACAAACAGTGGTAGGAAAATAAATAACTTTTTATTTGCTGTCGAATAAATGTGTTACGCATGTGTGTTGCTCCGACCAAAAACAGAAGCTCGTAGCTCTTTATACATGCAGACGTATATACAACGAATAAAACAAAGAGAATTACTAACGGTTATCGTGCCACCTTAGCTTTCATGATGTCAACACGATTTAAATTGGTTAAGTTACAGTAAAATACAAGTAACAACAAAACCTGTTTTATTTAATGAATGAGGGGAGGGGTTGTTAGCTCCAAAAACGATTTACTTTAATTAACTAGTTTTGTTGGGATTTTTTCCTATGATAGCTCCATCTACAGGGTGTTTGTTCTGTCGATTTTTTTCCTTATTATAACACAGAAATTTCAAAATAAATCAAGAAAATTTCCTGTGTGTATAACACTAAAATTAAGTTAATATAATTTACTATATATAACACTATAAACAAGTTAATATATTTACCAATGTACATCCCTATAAATACAAGATGGGAGAGAATAACAAGTGACTTCCAAACCTTAAGATGACCCACTTGTTAAATATCATACTGACAATGTTATACTGACAACTTTACAATGACATTATTATACTGACAATGTTACTCTGACAATGTTACTCTGACAATGTTATACTGACAATGATACACTGACAATGTTATATTGACAATGTTATACTGACAATATTACACTGACAATGTTATACTGACAATGATACACTGACAATGCAGTAAAACTGTCTAAATTAATTACATAATAATAACATTTGTGAGACCTCACGATTTATACCACTATATAAAAACATGAAGATATCAACATTTTATTCCCCGATTTCTATGACCACATAGATATTCATAATTTAATGTTCTTAAAGAAGAAAAACACAGTACTCACTGATGATGGTACAGTCAACGTTGAACAAACACAAACCACAATACTTACTGATGATGGTACAGTAAAAGCTGAACAAACACAAACCACAATAGTTACTGATGATGGTACAGTAAAAGCTGAACAAACACAAACCACGATAGTTACTGATGATGGTACAGTCAACGTTAAACAAAAACAAACCACAATACTTACTGATGATGGTACAGTAAAAGCTGAACAAACACAAACCACAATAGTTACTGATGATGGTACAGTAAAAGCTGAACAAACACAAACCACAATAGTTACTGATGATCGTACAGTCAACGTTAAACAAAAACAAACCACAATACTTACTGATGATGGTACAGTAAAAGCTGAACAAAAACAAACCACAATAGTTACTGATGATGGTACAGTAAAAGCTGAACAAACACAAACCACAATACTTACTGATGATCGTACAGTAAAAGCTGAACAAACACAAACCACAATACTTACTGGTGATGGTACAGTAAAAGCTGAACAAACACAAACCACAATATTTACTGATGATCGTACAGTAAAAGCTGAACAAACACAAACCACAATACTTACTGGTGATGGTACAGTAAAAGCTGAACAAAAACAAACCACAATAGTTACTGATGATCGTACAGTAAAAGCTGAACAAACACAAACCACAGTACTTACTGATGATGGTACAGTAAACGTTAACCAAACACAAACCACAATACTTACTGATGATGGTACAGTAAAAGCTGAACAAAAACAAACCACAATAGTTACTGATGATCGTACAGTAAAAGCTGAACAAACACAAACCACAGTACTTACTGATGATGGTACAATAAACGTTAAACAAACACAAACCACAATACTTACTGATGATGATACAAACACAAACCACCCAATGTCAATCCCGCTCTTCCTCGTAATCCAAGAACTAACGTTTCCTTGTTCTCACTAGATTCCTTCTCTCTAAACCTATTACTTTGAAATTAGAAGTTAACTTACAGAATGCCCCCCGCTAGTACAGCGGTATGTCTTCGGATTTACAACGCTAAAATCAGGGATTCGATTCCCCTCGGTGGGCTGAGCAGATAGCCCTTTGTGGCTTTGCTATATGAAAAACACACACACACACAAACTTACAGAATAAAACCTCGAGGTTTCATACAGTTTATTCAGTAACGAAGAACCGTAAGGACCCGGCCTGGTCAGGTGGTTAAGTCGCTCAACTCGTAATCTGAAAGTCTCTGGTTCGAATCTCCATCACACCAAACAGTCTCGCCCTTTCAGTCGTGTGAGCGTTATAATGTGACGGTCAATCCCACTATTCTTTGATAAAAAAGTAGCCCAACAGTCGGCGGTGAGTGGTGATGACTAGCTGCCTTTCCTCTAGTCTTCACTGCTAAATTAAGGACAGCTAGCGCAGATAGCCTTCGTGTAGTTTTATTGAAATTATTTTTGAAATTCCGTTTTACACATGAATTTACAACTTAAGATTTTCTATTCTATTTCTAATTTTCGCTCAAAGTTCCGCTTGTTATTCTTCATCGTTAACAAGAAATAAAAAAAAGTATTAATAAATTATATTATCAGCACTGAACCTCTTTCTTTTTATATGTGTAATATACAACCAACAGAAAGTACGAATGACGCCTAGATGTCCAAGATAATTACTAATTGCTCGTAAGTTAAATGCAACGAGTGTAGACACACAACAACGTATTGGGTCATTGCACCTGAGAAGTGATTGCTTATTATAAAACCAGCAGGTTTGCGTCGTGTAGGACCCAAATATCTTACATGTAGGTTAACTTTCTAACAAGCTAAAGTTTTTTACCGGATTAATTACCATGGTTAGAGTATATTACGGGTGATTACTGGGTCGGCCAGCACACGCACTTTATTACCATAAGAAAAACGATAGCAGATAGTGTTAACTGGATCATTCTCTTAATGATGTGTAATTTATACCATCAGTACTTTCTACCCTAATCTGATTAAAATAATGCATTTTTATCCATTTGTTTTCCTAGAGTGGGCTGAGCGCTGGTTTCTTTATTACCAGCTTTTGTAAAGAAGTACATCCGACGATTTTTTTTTATTTGAATTTCGCGCAAAGCTACTCGAGGGCTATCTGCGCTAGCCGTCCCTAATTTAGCAGTGTAAGACTAGAGGGAAAGCAGCTAGTCATCACCACCCACCGCCAACTCTTGGGCTACTCTTTTACCATTGACCGTCACATTATAACGCCCCCACGGCTGAAAGGGCGAGCATGTTTGGTGCGACCGGGACTCGAACCCGCGACCCTCGGATTACGAGTCAAACGTCTTAACACGCTTGGCCATGCCGGGCCTACACCCGAGGACCTGCTAGTGAAGTTTACTTTGAGACCATCAACGGGTTCAAATATTTCCAAAGGTGTCTAATTATTAACTGTTTTTTAAATGGAAGTTAACATTTATCAGATCATTAGTAGCTGAAAGTCAAGCTTCAAAAGAACGTTGTACACAATATGGACTTGGTAAACGAAGGTTCATAAATCCATATTAAATAACAATTCACAAATATTTATTGATGCAATGTTTAGATATTTTGGTTTCAGATTAACGAAAATTCGCCTTCCTAAAGAAATGCATCTAAAATTTCCTTAAGAACAAACATATAACTTTAAGTGTTTTCTACGAAGCTCAGTAATAACAATAATGCTACAAATAAACCAGGTAATCTTTCGTTGTTCAAAACAACAATAAAAGTTTTCTTTAAAATCTTATAATTAAACAGTTAAAACCATTAATAAAAACAAGCTATTCAAGCGAAGAACATTGTTTGGTAGATTAATATGGTCTTGTTTAAGCTCAAAGCTGCACAATTCGCTATGTCCACCGCAGGGATCGAACCTTGAACTTTACCGTCATGGCTCAGTAGGCTTAACGATGAACAGATGTATATAATTTTCAAGCACAGAACTGCACAGTGAACTACCTGCATTATGATCACCTAAGGAATCGAACCCCGAACTTTAGCTTTATTAGTACTCCATTTTACTTTTGGGCAGAGAGACGTAACCAAACCCCCTGCACATCTGTTAACTGGTGTTTTCATACATCTTGGCCTTACCATTACTGGCTTAGGCTTTGTTTTACAGTTAATACGTTCTTACAGGTATGGAGCAGTTCTGAAATTTAAATCCATCTTTTGTTTTCAATGGAAGTAGATATAACAGTATATAACTCCCATGGTTAAGGAAACGGACTGAGAATCAGGAACCTTCCCATTCATGTTTCGAACACGCTAACCTTTAGGCTACCCCCCCCTTCAAACTGAAAATGAAAATCTCCATGTTGACAACAATTCCTGGTCAACAAAAATCAAGTTAAACTACTCGTGTGCTTTTAACAGTTCTCCGTTGTACAAAACAAAACACATACGTTTAAGAGTGTTATAACAAGTAGATAAAACTAACAAAGAAAGGTTTGTTTTTTAAGTTTTGCGCAAAGCTACATGAGGGCTATCTGCGCTAGCCGTCCCTAATTTTGCAGTGTAAGACTAGAGGGAAGGCAGCTAGTCATCACCACCCACCGCCAACTCTTGGGCCACTCGTTTTACCAACGAATAGTGGGATTGATTGTTACATTATAACGCTCCCACGGCTGAAAGGGCAAGCATGTTTGGAATTATGGAGATTCCAACCCGCGACCCTCAGATTAGAAATCGATTACCTTAACCACCTGGCCATGCCTGGCCTTTTCTGTAGGTTTTTAGTGAATAATATTATAACGACCTATCCGTATTTTATTTGTTGTCCATCTAGTAACTTAACAAAATCAACAATAGTTGACACAAGAAGGAACATCGTCTCGTTTCTTTCCTTTATTATAAATAAAACTACCATTGTGTAATGTTTTAAAAGTTTAATGTATGTTTTAAACAATAACAACGAATTTAAATATTACGTTCTTACTTTTATACTGGTTTCATTGGTTCGGATAAAATATGATTAATTTTAGAACTGAGTACTCCATTGAATAATAACAGAATAGTCTTACCGGTTTGTTTATTCTTAATGGTCTTGATCTATCACATTCAGTAAAAATATATTAATATTAGTTAAACTTAAAGTTTAATTGTGTGTTAAACGTAGTTTGTGAATAAGTTTCCAGCTTAACCTGGCTGTGTTGAACATTTTAGAATATAGTTGTTCAACGTATATTAAACATTTTTTGATAGTTGTCTGGTTTTATCAACTTATATTGAACATTATTCAATAGTTGTCCAGATTTATCAACTTATGTTGAAGATTTTTGGGTAGTTGTCCAGCTTTATAGACTTATATCGAACATTCTTCGATAGTTGTCCAGATTTATCAACTTATGTTGAAGATATTTGGATAGTTGTCCAGCTTTATAAACTTATATCGAACATTCTTCGATAGTTGTCCAGGTTTGTCCCCTTATATTGAAGATTTTTGGGTAATTGTCCAGATTTATGGACTTACGTTGCATTTTCTTGAACAATTAATTTTGTTTATTACGTATCAGATGACCATGTTGTTTCTTATATCCTTTATATTCCAAGGATGACTTGCTATATCGTTTGCCTCACTCAGGAAAGATAGCAGAAAAAAAAACAATGCCTGAGAAACAGAAAAACAGAAGGATTTGAGTCAGCATATGAAACAGATATGATAAAGTTGATCATTAGAAACAAAATATATGGTAAAAACAAGCGTGAGAAACCTACCAGCGACACACGGAGGAAGAAAACTGCATTCATTCCATTCTCAACAGCTGGAAGACATTCAAGTAAAATCGTTTCATTTCCGGCTTGTGGAATCAGGAAGGTTATTAGAGAATTTGTGAAACTTCACTAGATGCAAGATTCGAATGTTGATAAAAGTTAATGAGTATCTCTTGTCTATCAATTCGTTTTAGTTGACCTATCAACTCAGCAGAACACTGAATGTTGAATTTATAAACCAATCACAGCATGTACACGTCTTGCGTTTATCTATGTTCTTTTATTTTGCGATTTTAATTTATCTATTCTGCTGGTACCCTCCAGCAGTTCGGCGCAAAGTCTGCTCGCTTCAGACGAAAACAATTATGTTTAGATACCCCTGGTCGGCAGATCACATATAATCAATTGTATAGCTTTAGGCTTGACAACAACCAAACCTATTCTGCGGCATTTAAGATTACCGAGGGTAATCAGTCAGACCAGTTAGCATTATGAAAGGGAAGTATCCACTCATTTATTAAATTAACTAAGCAACAAAACGGATTGCTTCGACTGTGCCTTGAATTTGTATGCAAATTTCGGAGTCCTTTGGCATAAAACTTCAAAATCTAAGCTGAAAAACATATTTTTAGAAGCCAAAAAAGAGTGTAAGCAAACAAATTATTATTGTTGTATATTCTCAGCTTCTTTCAGAGATTTATACATATATCCGGTTCTCTTGTTATTAAACACAAATCTCTGGAGAACAAGCTACAATATTAAAAAAAAAAAGAGTGTAAGCAAACAAATTATTATTGTTGTATATTCTCAGCTTCTTTCAGAGATTTATACATATATCCGGTTCTCTTGTTATTAAACACAAATCTCTGGAGAACAAGCTACAATATTAAAAAAAAAAGAGTGTAAGCAAACAAATTATTGTTGTTGTATATTCTCAGCTTCTTTCAGAGATTTATACATATATCCGGTTCTCTTGTTATTAAACACAAATCTCTGGAGAACAAGCTACAATATTAAAAAAAAAGAGTGTAAGCAAACAAATTATTGTTGTTGTATATTCTCAGCTTCTTTCAGAGATTTATACATATATCCGGTTCTCTTGTTATTAAACACAAATCTCTGGAGAACAAGCTACAATATTAAAAAAAAAAGAGTGTAAGCAAACAAATTATTGTTGTTGTATATTCTCAGCTTCTTTCAGAGATTTATACATATATCCGGTTCTCTTGTTATTAAACACAAATCTCTGAGAACAAGCTACAATATTAAAAAAAAAAAAGAGTGTAAGCAAACAAATTATTATTGTTGTATATTCTCAGCTTCTTTCAGAGATTTATACATATATCCGGTTCTCTTGTTATTAAACACAAATCTCTGGAGAACAAGCTACAATATTAAAAAAAAAAAGAGTGTAAGCAAACAAATTATTATTGTTGTATATTCTCAGCTTCTTTCAGAGATTTATACATATATCCGGTTCTCTTGTTATTAAACACAAATCTCTGGAGAACAAGCTACAATATTAAAAAAAAAAGGAGTGTAAGCAAACAAATTATTGTTGTTGTATATTCTCAGCTTCTTTCAGAGATTTATACATATATCCGGTTCTCTTGTTATTAAACACAAATCTCTGGAGAACAAGCTACAATATTAAAAAAAAAAAAAAGAGTGTAAACAAACAAATTATTATTGTTGTATATTCTCAGCTTCTTTCAGAGATTTATACATATATCCGGTTCTCTTGTTATTAAACACAAATCTCTGGAGAACAAGCTACAATATTAAAAAAAAAAAGAGTGTAAGCAAACAAATTATTATTGTTGTATATTCTCAGCTTCTTTCAGAGATTTATACATATATCCGGTTCTCTTGTTATTAAACACAAATCTCTGGAGAACAAGCTACAATATTAAAAAAAAAAAGAGTGTAAACAAACAAATTATTATTGTTGTATATTCTCAGCTTCTTTCAGAGATTTATACATATATCCGGTTCTCTTGTTATTAAACACAAATCTCTGGAGAACAAGCTACAATATTAAAAAAAAAAGGAGTGTAAGCAAACAAATTATTGTTGTTGTATATTCTCAGCTTCTTCCAGAGATTTATACATATATCCGGTTCTCTTGTTATATATCCGGTTCTCTTGTTATTAAACACAAATCTCTGGAGAACAAGCTACAATATTAAAAAAAACATGAAGCAAACGTTTTTAAACAACTACAGTTCAATCCCAAAACGAGAGGTTTTAACTACAGGCCACCTGATTAAGAATACTCCGTTTACGAAAAATAGACTGATAAAGCGATGACTGTAAAACGTGCATGGTTATAAGTGTTCGTGTAACAGAAGCCTCATTGGTGATTATATAATGAGCGTGTCTACTTAGCAATCTGTGTTTTAATTGACCAGTTCTTACAAAACTGATCAATATTCGGTTATCTCTAAGAATATTCTGCAAGAGAAATGAAAAAAAATTATCACACAATAACAATAAATAATCCTGAAAATCATTTCGTTTCTAATGCAAGAGTGAAAGAGAGGTTTTAGTAACGCCGAATAAAAACGACGTGTTCTAACAATGCATTCTGCTAGAGGTGGTGTAATGGTGTGGGGAACGATAAAAGTTTAATTATTTAATTTTTCTAGAAGGTTAAACAACATTTAGAATGTGCCTAAACAAGAAAAGACATTAGCTTCGGGTATCTTTGGGATGAAGTCAAACGGCACACGACCTTAGTACAATGCATCGTCTGAGAACTATTTAGAGTCCGTGCACCTTGTGCAATGTGCAACAAGCATCTTATGTGATCAAAGCCACATCGACAACGAATTATTTTAGTAAAAGATCGTCCAACTCGATGTTAAAATAAGGCTTTAATAATGTTTAAAATCACTGTTCAGTGTACATATACACAGAACAGATGGTGACTAGGACAGTTTTCATTGCTGTGTGTGGCAAATGGTCAAGTCATTTAGAAATATTTTTCTATCACTAATCGTATGGCTAATATGCACCCAACGTTTTCTTTAATGGCAAAGGGGGCTAGGGGAATACACAGTAATTCAGCCGTCTTACGACTTACTGTAAGTCAGTGGCTGATACGTTGACGCAACACGCATTACACTTCGGAGCCACAAGTCCTCCATGGTCGAATCCTACTATTCAGCGTTGTTGTTGGTATACGTTGTTTAATACCTGCTTTCCCCCTTTAGTCTATCAGCTCAAAGCTAGAAATAGCATTCCATGGATACCTTTTAGTGTTGTGTGTATTTTTTTGCGTGAAATTTCGTACAGTGTTTTATAGTAAAGATAAAACCAACCAACTTATATTCCCCTTCGCTTTTACAGTCAAATACAACCCTGGAAGGACCCGGCATGGCCAAGCGTGTTAAGGCGTTCGACTCGTAATCCGAGGGTCGCGGGTTCGCATCCCTCTCGCACCAAACATGTTCGCCTTTTCAGCCATGGGGGCGTTATAATGTGACGCTCACTCTCACTATTCGTTAGTAAAAGAGTAGCCCAAGAGTTGGCGGTGGATGGTGATGATTAGCTGTCTTACCTCTAGTCTTACACTGCTAAAGTAAGAACGGCTAGCACAGATAGCCCTCGTGTAGCTTTGCGCGAAATTCAAAAATAAACAAGCTATTTTCGTATCTTATATTAATCACGTGTTACCGATTATTGTGTATATTAATCTTGTATTTTCTGTAAACCTATTAATAAAGACGTATCAAGACTTGATTTCTCTTTGGCATTTTTTTTGCCCTAATTACAGAATTTAAATTAATTTATTTTAATTTATAGTGTCACACGAACACACATCAAACTGAGAAATGAAGTTATTGCCAAAGTAATTCGTAATATGTTTTGTTACAGAACAAAAATCTAAACACAGAATCAAACTGAAAAATTTATATTTATTTCAATTGTTATTTTTAATGGTTAGGACTTTTTGAGACAAGGTACACTGCTAAATTAGAGAATGCTAGCGCAAATAGCCCTAGTGTAACTTTGCGCGAAATTCAAAAACAAACAAACAAGAAGCTTCTACTGGTGGGTTTGTTTGTTTATTGTTCACGATGTAAAAGGGTTAAATTTATTAAACCAAATTATCAGCTACATAATAAGCGCAAACGTAGCGTTATTAGCGTATCTGTACGACGTATTTCTCAAAAAAACATAACAGTTACACGAGAAAGGGCGCGAAATACAACGTGCTAACTACTTCGAAAGACTCGTTTTCTTGTCACCCCCAGTGCTCTATTTCAATAACCTGTTTCATTTCACTCCTTCATTGTTCGTTAGAGGTCACTAACCTTCATTACCTATCTGACTACAAACAGTAGACAGCTGTTTAAGAAGAAAACAGCCACATCAGTTTTCAATGTAAAGTTTGGTTGCTTTCCAAACACTTAAATCTCACACCCTGAGTACACGCAACGTTACTTGAATCTCGCGCTTGTGCTAGCTTGACAATAAAGTTACACCTACCTTTAGTACCCAGATAATATAATTACATATATATATATATATACATATATTAGCCAACGTTTCGCCAATGCGGCCTCCTCAGGCCTAACAGTACAGGAATTTTCCGATGTCCAAATATTATCTGGAGATTATGAATCGTATTTTTGTTTACTTAAAAACTTAATTATCATATCGTCTAAACTCTTACAGTATGCATTAAAAATTCCGAAAAAGTATATCAGATTAATTAACTGTTTTAAATTTTGTCAATCTACTCGTCTTAGTTATTGACTACAAGTAATGATACTATCTGATAATGATACTATCTTATAATGATACTATCTGATAATGATACTACCTGATAATGATACTACCTGATAATGATACTATATGATAATGATAATATCTGATAATAATACTACCTGATAATGATACTACCTGATAATGATACTATCTGATAATGATAATATCTGATTATGATACTGCCTGATATTGATACTACCTGATAATGATACTATCTGATAATGATACTACCTGATAATGATAATATATGATAATGATACTACCTGATAATGATACTATCTGATAATGATACTATCTGATAATGATACTACCTGATAATGATACTATCGGATAATGATACTACCTGATAATGATAATATCTGATTATGATACTACCTGATATTGATACTACCTAATAATGATACCATCTGATAATGATACTACCTAATAATGATACTATATGATAATGATACTACCTGATAATGATACTATCTGATCATGATACTACCAGATAATGATACTATCTGATAATGATACTACCTGATAATGATAATATCTGATTATACTACCTGATATTGATACTACCTGATAATGATACTATCTGATAATGATACTATATGATAATGATACTATCTGATAATGATACTACCTGATAATGATACTATATGATAATGATACTACCTGATAATGATACTACCTGATAATGATACCATCTGATAATGATACTACCTGATAATGATACTATCTGATAATGATACTACCTGATAATCATACTATATGATAATGATACTATCTGATAATGATACTACCTGACAATGATACTATCTGATAATGATACTACCTGATAATCATACTATCTGATAATGATACTACCTGATAATCATACTATCTGATAATGATACTATATGATAATGATACTATCTGATAATGATACAACCTGATAATGATACTACCTGATAATGATACTATCTGATAATGATACTACCTGATAATGATACTATATGATAATGATACTACCTGATAATGATACTATCTGATAATGATACTATATGATAATGATACTATCTGATAATGATACTACCTGATAATGATACCACCTGATAATGATACTATCTGATAATAATACTATATGACAATGATACTACCTAAAAATGATATTATCTGATAATGATACTATCTGATAATGATACTACCTGATAATGATACTATATGATAATGATACTATATGATAATAATACTACCTGATAATGATACTATCTGATAATGATACTACCTGATAATCATACTATATGATAATGATACTATCTGATAATGATACTAACTGACAATGACACTATCTGATAATGATACTACCTGACAATCATACTATCTGATTATGATACTACCTGATATTTATAATATTATCTGATAATGATACTATATGATAATGATACTATCTGACAATGATACAACCTGATAATGATACTACCTGATAATGATACTATCTGATAATGATACTACCTGATAATGATACTATATGATAATGATACTACCTGATAATGATACTATCTGATAATGATACTATATGATAATGATACTATCTGATAATGATACTACCTGATAATGATACCACCTGATAATGATACTATCTGATAATAATACTATATGACAATGATACTACCTGATAATGATATTATCTGATAATGATACTATCTGATAATGATACTACCTGATAATGATACTATATGATAATGATACTATCTGATAATGATACTAACTGATAATGATACTATATGATAATGATACTATATGATAATGATACTATCTGATAATGATACTACCTGATAATGATACTATCTGATAATGATACTATCTGATAATGATACCACCTGATAATGATACTATCTGATAATGATACTATATGACAATGATACTACCTGATAATGATATTATCTGATAATGATACTACCTGATAATGATACTATATGATAATGATACTATCTGATAATGATACTACCTGCTAATGATACTATCTGATAATGATACTACCTGATAATGATACTATCTGATAATGATACCACCTGATAATGATACTATCTGATAATGATACTATATGACAATGATACTACCTGATAATGATATTATCTGATAATGATACTACCTGATAATGATACTATATAATAATGATACTTTCTGATAATGATACTACCTGATAATGATACTATCTGATAATGATACTACCTGATAATGATACTATCTGATAATGATAATACCTGATAATGATACTACCTGTTAATGATACTATCTGATAATGATACTATATGACAATGATACTACCTGATAATGATATTATCTGATAATGATACTACCTGATAATGATACTATATAATAATGATACTTTCTGATAATGATACTACCTGATAATGATACTATATGATAATGATACTATATGATAATGATACTACCTGATAATGATACTATCTGATAATGATACTACCTGATAATGATACTATATGATAATGATACTATCTGATAATGATACTACCTGATAATGATACTATATGATAATGATACTATCTGATAATGATACTACCTGATAATGATACTATATGACAATGATACTACCTGATAATGATACTATCTGATAATGATACTACCTGATAATGATACTATCTCGTATGAGTAATTATTGTGCTATATTCAACATCTTATATCATATGGTTATAATTTTGTTTCCTCCCCCAATTTAAGCTTTAAATTGAACCGGCATGACATTGTGTTGGAAAACGATTTTAGGCAGAGTTTATGGGTTGATAACAACTGATTTTAGACAGAGGTTGCGGGTAATTAACCAGTAAATGTGGGTACAGTTTCTGGGTTCTTAACCAGTAAAATTAAGTAGAGTTTATGGGTTGTTAACCGGTAAATTTACGCAGGTGTTCTAGGTTGTTAACAGTAACTTTAGGCAGAATTTCTGGGTTGTTAACCAATGGATTTAGCCAGGTTTCTGAGTTGTTAACTATTGGTAAAGAACCAGGTTTCTGAGTTGTTAATTAGTAGTTTTATGCAAGGTTTCTGAGTTGTTAATTAGTGATTTAAGGCAAGGTTTCTGAGTTGTTAACTAGTGGTTTTAGGCAAGGTTTCTGAGTTGCTAGTCTAATAGTTGTATAGTATGTCGCTAGAGAACTTTGTTAAAAAGTTTGGTTCGCAATCTGCAGGTCTTAAGATCGAAACCCGTCCCCAAATATGCTCGCCCTTTCATTCGATGAGGCGTTATAATGTGACGTTTAGTTCTACTATTCGTTAGTTGTAAGGAACTCAAGATTTTTTGTGAGTGGGGTTTACTAGAAACCTTTTCTTTAATTATCACATCTACATCAAGGTCGGCTAGCGCAGAGAACCTTTGGATAGTTTTTGCACGAAATTCGAAATAGACAATTTTAGATTTCACCTGTTTTTATGAGATAATTGCGTATTGGTGATACTTCTGTTCGCAGTTTATGTGTTCATGCGGGGTGGTGACTTTTATACTATTACGAATCCAATAACCATCATCAAAACCATGGACCTTCGTACTATATGATGCATAAAAACAATTCGGAAAAAAACTGTTTAAAACCCTATGATATTCCTACTGGTAATTCTCTGGTTAATAAAAGCAAGGCCACAAAAATATATGTAAATATTAATTTGTTGCATTGTTGATCGGCCACTATTGTTGGACATTTCTAGCACCACATCCTACTGAGCAACAATGATGACGTGTCTTTATTACCAATATTTATAGGCCTGGCATGGTCTAGCGCGTTAAGGCGTGCGCTTCGTAATCTGAGGGTCGCGGGTTCGCGCCCGAGTCGCGACAAACATGCTCGCCCTCCCAGCCGTGGGGGCATTATAATGTGACGGTCAATCTCACTTTTCGTTGGTAAAAGAATAGCCCAAGAGTTGGCGGTGGGTGGTGATGACTAGCTGCCTTCCCTCTAGTCTTACACTGCTAAATTAGGGACGGCTAGCACAGATAGCCCTCGAGTAACTTTGTGCGAAATTCCAAAAGAAACAAACAAACCAATATTTACCAACATTCGTCACATCCATTCTTTCTTCTGCCCCGTTTCGTACCCGGTTTGTAAATAACATTTTCTTCTCGTCACGAATAATGGAACAATTATGTCAAATACGATTCCCATTTGAAAGACATTAAGTACACAAAACATGTATACTCTAATAATCTGAAGACCTCATAAACTTTATTTTTACTTAAATTGTAATTGACTATTATGGGTCAACCAGTTTATGCTAATCACGCTCTGACTTCAGTTGTTTGGTTTGGTTTGAATTTTGCTCAAGGTACACGAGAGCTATCTGCGATAGTCGTACCTAATTCTGCAGTGTAAGACAACTAGATATCGCCACCCACCACCCAAAGAATAGTGGGATTGACTGTCATATTATAACGCCCTCACGGCTGAAAGGATGAGCATGTCTGGTGCGACAGGAATTCGAACCCGCGACCCTCGGATTACGAGTTGAGCGCCTTAACCACCTGGCCATGTTGAGCCTAGAGCCTAGGAAAGAAACAGAACCAACCAAAACCGTTACAGAAGTTCCTGCATGTTTAACACTGGGATGTTAAATTTATCTTTAAATATTTCTTCTTTCTTCCTCAAAACGTGTTTTTGGTTCTTCTGGCCAAAAAGGTTAGCAAAGGGAATCATAATGCACCTTTAAGTATTGAATTGGAAACACCAATCGTTTTCTGTTGTGCATTACTTTCACACACACCCCCTCGCTGGTACAGAGATAAGCCTACGGATTTACAACGCTAAAATCAGTGGTTCGATTCCCTTCGGTAAACTCAGCAGATAGCTCAGTATGGATTTGCTATAACAAATCACACACACGTATTATTTCTAACAAAGGTTCGAATTTCGCCCATGGGCATTGAGCTTGTTAAGGTATCGTTGAATTGTTCGCATATGAATTTATTTCACCATTTTATAGCAACGGTTGTGTCCGTGGCTTTATAGTAATCGGAGGACTCGAGCTCCACGAACAAGTATTCTTACAGATTTTACAGAGATCTTGGTCTCTCATATCTGGAGCTAGTTACAATCATAACAGTTCTCTTACGTTTGTCAGCAAAGATGATTTTCTATACAGCAAGTCTTTCTTCTATTTAACTGGTTGTTTTTCATTTTATTTAGCTTCATCACTACAATTACGAGATTGTTGCTGTACTCTCTAGTTTGAACATTTCTGTTGTCTCTGTTTTACTGGTTGTTTTTCATTGTATTTAGTTTCATCACTACAATTACGAGATTGTTGCTGTACTCTCTAGTTTGTACATTTCTGTTGTCTCTGTTTTACTGGTTGTTTTTCATTGTATTTAGTTTCATCACTACAATTACGAGATTGTTGCTGTACTCTCTAGTTTGTATATTTCTGTTGTCTCTGTTTTACTGGTTGTTTCTCATTGTATTTAGTTTCATCACTACAATTACAAGATTGTTGCTGTACTCTCTAGTTTGTACATTTCTGTTGTTTCTGTTTTACTGGTTGTTTCTCATTGTATTTAGTTTCATCACTATAATTACAAGATGGTTGCTGTACTCTCTAGTTTGTACATTTCTGTTGTTTCTGTTTTACTGGTTGCTTCTCATTGTATTTAGTTTCATCACTACAATTACAAGATTGTTGCTGTACTCTCTAGTTTGTACATTTCTGTTGTTTCTGTTTTACTGGTTGTTTCTCATTGTATTTAGTTTCATCACTATAATTACAAGATTGTTGCTGTACTCTCTAGTTTGTACATTTCTGTTGTTTCTCATTGTATTTAGTTTCATCACTACAATTACGAGATAATTGCTGTACTCTCTAGTTTGTACATTTCTGTTGTTTCTCATTGTATTTAGTTTCATCACTACAATTACGAGATGATTGCTGTACTCTGTAGTTTGTATATTTCTGTTGTTTCTGTTTTACTGGATGTTTCTCATTGTATTTAGTTTCATCACTATAATTACAAGATTGTTGCTGTACTCTCTAGTTTGTACATTTCTGTTGTTTCTGTTTTACTGGTTGTTTCTCATTGTATTTAGTTTCATCACTACAATTACAAGATTGTTGCTGTACTCTCTAGTTTGTACATTTCTGTTGTCTCTGTTTTACTCGTTGTTTCTCATTGTATTTAGTTTCATCACTACAATTACAAGATTGTTGCTGTACTCTCTAGTTTGTACATTTCTGTTGTCTCTGTTTTACTCGTTGTTTCTCATTTTATTTAGTTTCATCACTACAATTACAATATTGTTGCTGTACTCTCTAGTTTGTACATTTCTGTTGTCTCTGTTTTACTGGTTGTGTCTCATTGTATTTAGTTTCATCACTACAATTACAAGATTGTTCCTGTACTCTCTAGTTTGTTCATTTCTGTTGTTTCTGTTTTACTGGTTGTTTCTCATTTTATTTAGTTTCATCACTACAATTACAAGATTGTTGCTGTACTCTCTAGTTTGTACATTTCTGTTGTTTCTGTTTCACTGGTTGTTTCTCATTGTATTTAGTTTCATCACTACAATTACGAGATGATTGCTGTACTCTGTAGTTTGTATATTTCTGTTGTCTCTGTTTTACTGGTTGTTTCTCATTGTATTTAGTTTCATCACTACAATTACAAGATTGTTGCTGTACTCTCTAGTTTGTACATTTCTGTTGTTTCTGTTTTACTGGTTGTTTCTCATTGTATTTAGTTTCATCACTACAATTACGAGATTGTTGCTGTACTCTCTAGTTTGTACATTTCTGTTGTTTCTGTTTTACTGGTTGTTTCTCATTGTATTTAGTTTCATCACTACAATTACGAGATGATTGCTGTACTCTGTAGTTTGTATATTTCTGTTGTCTCTGTTTTACTGGTTGTTTCTCATTGTATTTAGTTTCATCACTATAATTACAAGATGGTTGCTGTACTCTCTAGTTTGTACATTTCTGTTGTCTCTGTTTTACTGGTTGTGTCTCATTGTATTTAGTTTCATCACTACAATTACAAGATTGTTGCTGTACTCTCTAGTTTGTACATTTCTGTTGTTTCTGTTTTACTGGTTGTTTCTCATTTTATTTAGTTTCATCACTACAATTACAAGATTGTTGCTGTACTCTCTAGTTTGTACATTTCTGTTGTTTCTGTTTTACTGGTTCTTTCTCATTGTATTTAGTTTCATCACTACAATTACGAGATTGTTGCTGTACTCTCTAGTTTGTACATTTCTGTTGTTTCTGTTTTACTGGTTGTTTCTCATTGTATTTAGTTTCATCACTACAATTACGAGATTATTGCTGTACTCTGTAGTTTGTATATTTCTGTTGTCTCTGTTTTACTGGTTGTTTCTCATTGTATTTAGTTTTATCACTACAATTACAAGATTGTTGCTGTACTCTCTAGTTTGTACATTTCTGTTGTTTCTGTTTTACTGGTTGCTTCTCATTGTATTTAGTTTCATCACTACAATTACGAGATGATTGCTGTACTCTCTAGTTTGTACATTTCTGTTGTTTCTCATTGTATTTAGTTTCATCACTACAACTACAAGATGGTTGCTGTACTCTCTAGTTTCTACATTTCTGTTGTTTCTGTTTAACTGGTTGTTTCTCATTGTATTTAGTTTCATCACTACAACTACAAGATGGTTGCTGTACTCTCTAGTTTATACATTTCTGTTGTTTCTGTTTAACTGTTTGTTTCTCATTGTATTTAGTTTCATCACTACAACTACAAGATGGTTGCTGTACTCTCTAGTTTGTACATTTCTGTTGTCTTTGTTTAACTGGTTGTTTCTCATTGTATTTAGTTTCATCACTACAACTACAAGATGGTTGCTGTACTCTCTAGTTTGTACATTTCTGTTGTTTCTGTTTAACTGGTTGTTTCTCATTGTATTTAGTTTCATCACTACAACTACAAGATGGTTGCTTTACTCTCTAGTTTGTACATTTCTGTTGTTTCTGTTTAACTGGTTGTTTCTCATTGTATTTAGTTTCATCACTACAACTACAAGATGGTTGCTGTACTCTCTAGTTTGTACATTTCTGTTGTCTTTGTTTAACTGGTTGTTTCTCATTGTATTTAGTTTCATCACTATAATTACAAGATGGTTGCTGTACTCTCTAGTTTGTACATTTCTGTTGTCTTTGTTTAACTGGTTGTTTCTCATTGTATTTAGTTTCATCACTACAACTACAAGATGGTTGCTTTACTCTCTAGTTTGTACATTTCTGTTGTCTTTGTTTAACTGGTTGTTTCTCATTGTATTTAGTTTCATCACTACAACTACAAGATGGTTGCTTTACTCTCTAGTTTGTACATTTCTGTTGTCTTTGTTTAAGTGGTTGTTTCTCATTGTATTTAGTTTCATCACTACAACTAGAAGATGGTTGCTGTACTCTCTAGTTTGTACATTTCTGTTGTCTTTGTTTAACTGGTTGTTTCTCATTGTATTTAGTTTCATCACTATAATTACAAGATGGTTGCTTTACTCTCTAGTTTGTACATTTCTGTTGTCTTTGTTTAACTGGTTGTTTCTCATTGTATTTAGTTTCATCACTACAACTACAAGATGGTTGCTTTACTCTCTAGTTTGTACATTTCTGTTGTCTTTGTTTAACTGGTTGTTTCTCATTGTATTTAGTTTCATCACTACAACTACAAGATGGTTGCTTTACTCTCTAGTTTGTACATTTCTGTTGTCTTTGTTTAAGTGGTTGTTTCTCATTGTATTTAGTTTCATCACTACAACTAGAAGATGGTTGCTGTACTCTCTAGTTTGTACATTTCTGTTGTCTTTGTTTAACTGGTTGTTTCTCATTGTATTTAGTTTCATCACTATAATTACAAGATGGTTGCTTTACTCTCTAGTTTGTACATTTCTGTTGTCTTTGTTTAACTGGTTGTTTCTTATTGTATTTAGTTTCATCACTACAACTACAAGATGGTTGCTTTACTCTCTAGTTTGTACATTTCTGTTGTCTTTGTTTAAGTGGTTGTTTCTCATTGTATTTAGTTTCATCACTACAACTACAAGATGGTTGCTTTACTCTCTAGTTTGTACATTTCTGTTGTCTTTGTTTAAGTGGTTGTTTCTCATTGTATTTAGTTTTATCACTACAATTACAAGATTGTTGCTGTACTCTCTAGTTTGTACATTTCTGTTGTTTCTGTTTTACTGGTTGTTTCTCCTTGTATTTAGTTTCATCACTATAATTACAAGATGGTTGCTGTACTCTCCAGTTTTTACATTTTCGTTGCTTCTGTTTAACTGGTTGTTTCTCATTGTATTTAGTTTCATCACTACAACTACAAGATGGTTGCTTTACTCTCTAGTTTATACATTTCTCTTGAGTTCCTTTGTATGGATCACAAATTTGCAGTTTATTTTTCAGCAGTTTATTAT
Organism: Tachypleus tridentatus; assembly: GCF_004210375.1. Taxonomy (NCBI): domain Eukaryota; kingdom Metazoa; phylum Arthropoda; class Merostomata; order Xiphosura; family Limulidae; genus Tachypleus; species Tachypleus tridentatus. The sequence goes on from NC_134826.1 coordinate 139,677,877, forward strand.
GTACTTATTATACTTTCAGATCAATTCATTTGTGTTTGTTTTATCTGCGACTGTTTCTGTCGATTGACTCCACATGCATATTTTATAGTGAAAGATTGAAAACATAAAGAGCTGTTAAAAGCAGCGTTCTAGCAGAGACAACTGAATCCAGTCTGAGGGCGTGACTGGATTAATTAATATAATAGTATAATTTACAGTTAATATATGATTAAACATGGTGAGGGATCTAGCAGATGCGGTTCCGACAATCGTGGAATGCTTTTCTTTTTCTGAAATTCTGAATTCTCTTATTTGTAAATCTTAATCACATATTGTTTTCATTCTTCAGTGAAATATGTCACGTGTTTGTTTTCTCAGACTTTTTGAAGATTTAGAATAAAATTTAACCAAATAAACTGGCCGTTCATCATGCTAATAAAAATAAATAATATAGTTTCAGAAACTAATAACAGGTGACACCACCACCATAAAAGATTTCAACGATTTTCTATTTCGGTTGCAATGCATTCCTGAGTTATCCTGAAGCCCAGAGCTGACTTGCATGACATGTTTGTATTATATACTATCTAAGGCTACTTCCTTCAGCTTGTTGTATGTCACTGTACAAACATATCATTGGTCAACGAATTTGACATTTCAAAGCATAATTTGGTGCGAAATACATAGTTGTAAATAAAGATTTCTGTATAAGTTCTGTTAAACAAAAACATTTTTAACCATCAATTCAATCTCATATTTCCCTTTTTGGCTATTATTAACAATCTGTTCATCACTACAACTACAAGATGGTTGCTTTACTCTCTAGTTTGTACATTTCTGTTGTCTTTGTTTAAGTGGTTGTTTCTCATTGTATTTAGTTTCATCACTACAACTATAATGTGTATAGACTTATAAGACTTTGAGAGTAAATATAATATAATATAATCCAAATTATTTAAAGCTTTATTAAAATTAATCAAATTTAAATATTCATTATAAATAATAAAACAATCATCAATATATCTACGGCCCGGCATGACTAGCTGGTTAAGGCACTAGATCTGTAATCCGAGGGTCGCGGGTTCGAATCCCCGTTACATCAAACATACTCACCCTTTCAGCCGTGGAAGCGTTATAATGTGACGGTCAATCCTATTATTCGTTGGTAAAAGAGTAGCCCAAGAGTTGGCGGTGGGTAGTGATGACTAGCTGCCTTCCCTCTAGTCTTACACTGCTAAATTAGGGACAACTCGCACAGATAGCCCTCGAGTAGCTTTGCGCGAAATTCAAAAACAAAGAAAACAAACATTTCTCAATCGAGTTTCTTTTTACTTGGAATCATTTTAAATAATTCGTGTAATAAAATCTGTCAGGCAATTTGTGTAGTTTGTGGCTCATTATTAAAGTTTTAATTATAGGCGAGTTTTAAGGACGATATAGCCAGCGTGAGTTATCACAGAACGTATTTGAATATTTAAAAACAATAACCACTCCACAGAACCTTAAACGAAGGCTGTGCGCGCGATCGAGCTGTTTAACATTGTATTGTTTTTACACTAATTCCAGAACATTCTACTAATTATACGTTCTGTTTTTAACTCACGTCACGACCATGTAGTATTTCGTTACAGATGTAATTACTTCCTGTTCCCCAGTGATACAGCGGTAAGTTTTGGGACTTTCAGCAGAGGTTCGATTCTTCTCAGTTAACAAAACAGATAACCCGATGTGGCTTTGCTAAGAGAAAACACACACAGACAACCCTTGTTTTTACATTAACATGCTTTATTCAACTTGCAGAAGATATCCATGTACATTGTAAATAAAGTTCTTTCTTGACACTAAAGTGATTTCCACAACCCTATTATTAATTTAATTTTATTAAATTATACCAATGGAGCCTTTAAAAATATCACTATAACTCTTGGAATAAAAAAAACAAACTGAGAGTCCTGGACCCTTCACTTTTGTATCCTAAGTGAAAACCCTGAAAAGTAAAATATTCATAGTAGGCGACGTATCAGAAGCCCACTTATCAAACGTACGTTTTGATTTTCTCGCACGTATATATTTATTATCAAAGTGTTCAAATATGACGCTATTTTTAAGCACAAAAAGAGCTTTAATTTACTTTGCACACTAATAATTTTGCTCATATACAAGTACTTAGACAATTAGAGAAACGTTGTATTTCGTGTGAACACATGAAAATGGATCCAGGCAAGCGAGAAAATAAACATACTTGTAACTATTTAACTTTAGCCGTTTTTACACGATAATTTAATCATTATTCTGCAATAATAATAAATAAATTTCAGGTATCAAGGTCGCATCGAAAATCAATTAATTTATCTACAGTAAAAACATAGAACTTTCTGATAATGTTAATATATTGTAAGGTCTAAAAAAATAAGTGTTTTCTTGTAATAAACCCTGAAGTGTGCCATGTTTCATGTTTCTGCTGCCATCTAGTGTATAACATGAAAACTATTTTATATCGATTTCTTTTATAGAAAATTTTCTAATTATTTTATGTGTGAAAGATAATGGTATACAAATATTCAGTACTCTGTTCTTGTCAAAGTGAGCCCATAATTACAGACACTCACCTGACTCCGCTCTTGTTAAAGTGAACCCATAATTACAGACACTCACCTGACTCTGCTCTTGTTAAAGTGAACCCATAATTACAGACACTCACCTGGCTATGCCCTTGTTAAAGTGAACCCATAATTACAGTCACTCACCTGGCTATGCCCTTGTTAAAGTGAACCCATAATTACAGTCACTCATCTAGCTATGCCCTTGTTAAAGTGAACCCATAATTACAGTCACTCACCTGGCTATGCTCTTGTTAAAGTGAACCCATAATTTCAGTCACTCAGTTAGCTCCCTCTCTCCCGTCTTTCCCCACTGATAAGCTAAGTGGGAAATCTTATTACACCACAGAAATATTTCTATCAGATTCAAATCTTTTAAATTGAATTGTTAAGATGTACAGTCTATTGTGTCGTATCAACTGTCTGCTGTCACTCATTAACCATTTAGTAATCTCTTACATTTGAGCAAAATCTATGTAACTATTACAAAAAAATACAATTTTATTTCAAAAGCTTACATATAAATATAAAATATATCATTTTATTCGATGCGATAAATATTCGCACGATCCCATATTTCAATAATGTATCAAATAGATTAATTTAAATAAAATAACAACACATTCGGTATTTTTTGTCGTTGTAATACTTTTATATTTATAAAGTAGAAATTAAGTTTTATCACTGTGTGTTTATATATATATAGCGTCCTCTAGGTGTCCCCTTTCCAGTAATTTATTTAACTCCAAACAGGCGTTAACCCTTACTCCTTATTAAGTACTTACAGCAGTGGGTCAGCAGCTGGTTATCTGAACTTTGCACGCACGTTGTCTTTTCCCGCGTGTAGATGTCAAATCCATACTGACCTTCTTCGGGAAATATTAAAACGAACGTAATCGTTTCGTCTTCCGCCTTGTAAGAAACGTACTTAGAAAGTGCCTCTTTGTCTATTCCGTTCTTATGCAGAGTTGCTATGAAGTCCGTTAGAGGGCGCGACATCCGAAACTGAATTTCCAGATCAAGGGACGAAACAATTATGGCCTCTTTGTGAGTTAGCGGGAAAAGTCCAAACAACCTCAGAGCCTTCGCGGGTCCCCATTCCCCACTGGCACAATCTGGCAAGGGGACCATCACCGACTGCAGGTTTTCACATAATATTTTAAACTTGCACACACTCTTGAATTTCATTGGTTCTCCACTCAAATATTCTTGTGGGGTAATAGCGTTAGCAAATATGTCCAATAATAGGGTACTTCTGCAAGGAGCGTGCAAGCGAAATGTTACAATGTTGTCCACGACGGACTGCAAAACAAACCTCTTGAGGTTTATATCGTTGTAAGTATTGACATTAGAGCCAAAAAACTTTAAACTGTAATGAAATATTAAGTTCGAAGACATATGGGACGTCATTGCTATATTCACGACCACTGCGCCACTGGTGTCGGTTCGCATTACTGCTGTGGTCGTCTCGTCTGGCAGGTACAGACGGTATCGAAAGAAGAGAGATCGTACAAAAGGGTTTTCCTCGAATTCTTGCAAGGTAACTGGTCTCTTCAGAAGTTGCCATTCTGGTTGGAAAGGAAAAATTCATAGATGAATTCGTTTGGATCAGTGAGAAAATAATGGTCGTCGTATTCGTAACGCAAGCTATCGTCTTTGTTTCCGCTACCAGGCTGTGAAGTTTCTTTAGAATTCACCAGATGACGCGCGCCCCAGTTGCACTGCACGAAACGCCAAGCTCCAGCAACGTAAACTGCATTCCACGAGTTTCGGAAGCGACTGTCCTGAACCGAGTCCCCGGGTTGATAGCCGGCACTCTTCGAATAGCCTTTGATCACGACACAGTGCAGGCCTGCGTAACTGTAATAACGAAAATTTTGTGAAATAATGAGAAAACATTTGTTTTCCCTTACAAAATGCTCATGGATGTGGATCAATTACACAATTTACTGACTTATTTTTACACTGTTCACTACTGGTGTGAAAAAAAATGACCAGAAACTTGAATAAAATCAATTTCCATATAAAATACTTCAACAGTAATTAATAGACTATTGCAATATTGATGGTGATCTAATTTTGTTTTAGCCTCATGTAATTATAGAGCCTTCTAACCAAAAAAAGTCACAGACCAGCGAGCAATGTGGTGCATAGATAAGTTAAAAGTTTATAAAGACAATTTATGTTATTTTTAAACGAGAACTGTAGGCAACACGTCCGTATTTTAAAAACCAGTTTAAAACTTATTTGTATTCTATGTGGATACTTATTGATTCTTTGACATGTTACTCGTGCGTATAAATATTAAGTGCAGAACCTGTTTATGGATCATTAACAAATAAGAGTCGTTTCCAAGAGCAAGAATGTTAATAACCACAAACACATCGATGCTTTCTTCCACGAAACAACGGCCATATTAAAAAGCAGTAAATGTTTAAAACACGTAATTAAAAAACTACTAAATCTAACATTTTAACAACCGTGCCCCGTCTCACTTGTTTGTTTGTTTTGAATGTGTCGCAAAGCTACACGAGGGTTATCTCTGCTAGCCGTCCCTAATTTAGCAGTGTAAGACTAGAGGAAAGGCAGCTAGTCATCACCACCCACCGCCAACTCTTGGGCTACTCTTTTACTAACGAATAGTGGGACTGATCTTAACATTATAACGTTCCTACGACTGATTTGGCGAGCATATTCGGTGTGATGGAGATTCGAACCCGCGACCCTCAAATTACGAGTCGAGCAACCTAACCACCAGGCCATGCCGGGCCCCACTCTCACTTCTTGACATGAACAATGAAAAATAGTTCTTTCTATCTCCGTTAAGGTCAGTGTTTAGACTTTCCAAACACTGTAGGAACTGAAGCGTATTCGAGTTGTAAAGATAAAACCTAATAATGACAACTTCGTTATTCAATAAGAACTACGTTATATCCTATACAAAATTTCAATAGCATGAGAATCGCATCCAATTTTATCAGTAGATGGAGCTACCATAGTTCGTAATTCAGAACATTATTCTCGGAACAAATTTCTAGCAAGTCGCTTGATAATCATTGTAATGCTCATATCTGTCTCTAGCTTCTGGAGCGTTTATATAGTTCATCTATCTCGTGCAACTGTTGCTAGTCAAAATTGTTTTGTTTTACGTTGCAATTAAATATTTTTAAAATTGCACTAAAATAAGCAATCACTGGAAGCTTTGTTGTAGCTGCAATCACGTCCATGGATCAAAGATTACGCGACTTGTGGCCGGATACACATCTCGTAAAGCTTTGAAGAACATTGTCTTAGCCATCTTTACTTGATGATCAGCCGAAGAATCAAAATGTATGTATATTATAAAACTTGAGTTATAATATAATAACGTATACGTTTTATATCCAAGTACACAGTGTTGCGAAACAATAAATAACGCAAAAATGTTTTTCAAAATTACAATAAAATAAATTAACCACAATTAAAGAAAAAATGCTCATACGTCATCTAGGCAGACGCGGAGTTGTCCGAATTTTTACCTCAATGTAAAAATTATATTCTCTGACGTCACTTATTATATAACGTAAAATTTATATTGCATAATAAAAAGCTTATAAAATTTGTTATCCATTTTGTTCATCTACATAAAAAAAATCATAAAAACAAGTCCGTAGCACGTGCTTTCTTCCACATTCTACTTTGACCACTCTTCCTCGAAACGAAGGATGTGTAAAAAATCGACTCTTATCACCTGCCTTCCACAAGCCACTACTTTCTGTTCAGTACCAGAACTTATAAATAAGGTAGACTATGAAAGATATAAAGAACTTTACGAAACGATATTTAAAAGTATCATTGTTACTATTTGAACGCTGAAACCCCCTGAAATTTTTGCAAACAATTAGGCTTAAAAATGATAAGGATGTGCAAATTAGGTTGAAGTGTGTATTTTCTTATAGCAAAGCCACATAGGCTATCTGCTGAGCCCACCGATGGGAATCGAACCCCTGATTTTAGCGTTGTAAATCCGTAGACATACCGCTGTACTAGCGGGGGGCGCGCAAATTAGGTTGAAACAAAGTAGATATCTGTCTATAGAGGAAATTCTTAAATTGACGATGGAATTTGAATCAGTTACGTTCGCAGATGAGCAACTAAAAGAACAACTTTTAGAACTAAAAGAACCATCTAAAGGCCCGGCATGGCCAAGCGTGTTAAGGCGTGCGTCTCGTAATCCGAGAGTCGCGGGTTCGCATCCCGTAGCGTCAAACATGCTCGCCCTTTCAGCCGTGGAGGCGTTATAATGTGACGGTCAATCCCACTAGTCGTTGGTAAAAGAGTAGCCCAAGAGTTGGCGGTGGGTGGTGATGACTAGCTGCCTTCCCTCTAGTCTTACACTGCTAAATTAGGGACGGCCAGCACAGATAACCCTCGAGTAGCTTTGTGCAAAATTCACAACGAACAAACAAACAAAACCATCTAAAAGTTAAGGAACAATCAGTTAAAGAAATTTTGAAACATCAATTTCTCCCGGACAATGATCTGCAAAAAAATATGTGTGTTTTCTTATAGCAAAGCCACATCAGCCTATCTGCTGAGTCCACTGAGGAGAATCGAACGCCTGATTTTAGAGTTGTAAATCGGTAGATTTACCGCTGCACTAGCGGGGAGACGCAAGAAATGAAATAATTAATTTAGAAGAGTAGTTAAACATAGTAGAAGATGCACATCACAAGACAACAAGTTTCATTTTTAACTTGAAAGGTTTGGTTAGAATTTCGCACAAAGCTACACAAGGGCTATCTGCGCTAGCCATCCCTAATTTAGCAGTTCAAGACTAGAGGGAAGGCAGCTAGTCATCACCACCCAACGCCTACTCTTTTACCAACGAATAGTGGGATTGATCGTCACTTTATAACGCCCCCACTGCTGAAAGGGCAAGCATGTCTGGTGTGACGGGGATTCGAACCCTCAACTCTCGGATTACGGATCTAGTGCCTTAACCAGCTGGCCATGCCGGGCCAACTTAAAAGGAACTGCACACAAAAGCTGGTATAGTACAATAATTCCTCCCTAAGAACGTTGGCGAAAGGGAACTGTGAAATTTGGAAGGTAAAAACAATTACATGTATAAAAGAACAAACTGGTGTACTAGAAACCCAGAGTTAAGCTGGTATATATTTAGGCCTCAATTTGTGTAGCTGCAAGTTCTCTTGTATACAGAGGGCGTATTTATCACTGGCTTAAATGGACCTTAAATTAGCATATTCTTCTACATGAGTTAATCTTTTCTTACCGTGGACCCAGTATAAAATGTTGACAGCAAGAACAAATGAATATATACAAACAACTTTTGACTACTTTAATGCAAGTATACTGTTTTTAAATGTAAACAAAAAAGGTAACAATTGTGTTTGAAAATACAGTTGAAGGGTTTGTTTTTGAAGTCAGGCACAAAGTTACACAGTGGGCTATCTGTGCTCTGCCCACCACGGGTATTCGAAATCCGTATTATAGCGTTGTAAGTTCGTAGACATGCCGTTATGTTATCGGGGGGTATAATCCTAAAATTGTCTTACATTTTAAAACAAACTTGGAATGATTATGAACATTAAACATATCATAATAATGTAATAAATCAAAACATTTGTAAAACGACATTTTCTAAAAATAGTCAACCACTGCTAAAATTAATATTAATTGTGTAATTAAGAAATATATTTTCATTTGGTGAAACGTGTAATTTTTCATACGTGTGTCACAATCGCCGAAGACCATACAAACTTCTAAGTATCGTAAACATTATATTCTTAAGTAGCGCGAATAGCCCCCGAGTAGCTTTGCGCGAAATTCAAAACAAACCAAATTCTTCAACATAGTTTAGACACTAATATGTTAAAAGAACCATGTACCTGCAAAGGCGTTTAAAAAGGACGTGATAACTTTCGGTCCCATTCTTGATTCCCCGCAAGAGGGCCATGGGCGTGTCATCATAAATGTTACTATCAAAAGTCATATTATTTAAATTTTTCACGGTAATCCAACGGAATATTGCTCTAAAGGACAAAAAGACATAACAAAATCAATAATAACACTCATAATTTTATCATCTACTATAAATGCTAGATGAAATAATAAAAAAATCATAATTTTCATGATTAATGTTAAATATTAAGACCGCATATAATAAAGCAGGCTTGTCGGTAAATGTCGTGTTATCACAATGATAAAAACTGCACATTTGTTTGTTTGCAATTAAGTACAAAGTTACAAACTAGGCTGTCTGTGCTCTGCCCACCAAGGGTATCGAAAACAATTGCACATGACACAAATACTCCTCAGCTGCAGTTTGATAAATGATCATACGTTAAGCAGCGATAACTTATATAAGTCGTTAACCTACTGCTATGTTGAAAGGTTCTGTTTTCACTGATCCCTTACATTAAACGTCTAATCGATAAAAATATGGAAACAAAGTCTTTAAGCCGATTACTTACATTAGCTGCTAAGCCTATTAAACAGTGGGAAAAATTTATTCAGGCTAATTTTTTGTATTAGTCGTTAAACGTACTACAGAGTGGTTTTTGTTTTAGGCTTATATCTCATATTAGCGATTAAACCTATTACAGCGGGAAATGTCTTTAGACTTATCCTTACACTAGCCGTCAAATAGATAAAATTATGGAAACATTAATTATTTAAACTGATTACTTACATTATCTGCTAAGGCTATTAAATCGTGGAATGATTTTGTTTAGGCTGATTCTTTACATTAGCTGTTAAACGTACTACAGCGTAATCTTTTTGTTTCTTTTAGGCTTAACACTTACATTTAGCGGCTCAGCTTACGATAGCGCAGGAAGATTGATTTTAAGCGCGAATTTTATTTTCTTCTAACAACGAAAACACAATTAATTATAAAGAACTTTAATATTATTAGAATATCGCATCACTATCTATCAATTCAAACTAAACCAAGCTTGTACGCAGAATACTTGAAAGGAATCCTAATTAATCAGCTCCATGAGCCAAGGCCTACACATACCGTGTGAAGCACAATCAATATTCTAATGTTATGAAGCTTATGGGTGCATCCCCCCCCCCAGAAAATATGTAAAACTAGGTGCTATGAGATTTGATCTGGAAGAAATTTTGTACGAACTATAGCAGGGGTGTGCAACAGGCGGCCCGCAGGCCACAACCCGGCCCGCCAAGCCATTTAGTGTGGCCCTAGTTGTTGTAATCTAACCATGTGGCCTGATCTGTAATCCAACGCAAATGGAATATTTTTAAAAGCATCGATCCTACGGGATTCCCAGGCTTCGACTCGACAAACTTCTAAAATTATCTTTGCTAGAGAGGAGCAGGCCGAATTCGATTGGTCGGCCTCCTTAGGACATGAATAGGTGACGTGCACTAGCACTATTGTCTACGACTCAACGTCATGTCCTGAACCTCGCCTTCGCCCGCTGGCGACAATTTTCCCTAACCTCTGCTGTCCGTCATTCATTATTGGTGAAAATTTTATTACCTTTTACAGTTACTACAAGAGATTGAAGGTAAATTGATTATTATTTAGCATATTGTTGTGACTTTACTGAATTTATTAAAATTATTGCTTTCAGATGCATCTGATTCTATGTACAGTGTGACCTCGTTATTCGCGGGGTTACGTTCTTTACCCTCCGCGAATAGCGAAAACCGCGAATATTGGACGCAGTTTTAAAACGTATATGTATGCGATTATATACTATATGAAATGCTTCCCAAACACTAATGATACTTATACTCATTGATGCAGTAATAATGTAGCAATATTGCATACTGTTATGTATTTCACTAAATTGTACCGTGCGTTACCGGGCTGTGCTTTGCCGTTTGCGTTGTTGGGGAAGCTGAGGCAGTCAGCCAATAGCAGTCCAATCTTGTTTGGTGAAGACGACAATTGATAAAACGGCTTGATTGAGTAAATACAACAGAAATCTTCTCGAAAAGCCCTTTCAGTCTCTGTGACCTACAAAACGCAGTTCGCGCATAACCCGCGAATATGCGGGGCCGCGAATGGCGAACCGCGAATAGGCGAGGTCACGCTGTATTTTGCTATTCTCAATTAATTTAAGTACCGGAAGGCTATGATCGGGATGCCAATTTAGAAACATGTGTTTCTGTCCATAAGAGGTTCCATGTGTAAATAAATTCTATGTTTTTTCTACTTTGCTATTTTCGTGAGAATAATTTTTGTTTTGATTTCAGGGCTAGTAAAATGTCAGCAGTTAAGAAACGAAAAATTGATGATGAGGGAAGGTTATTCAACAGTGAATGGTGCACAAAATATCTTGTTGTCCCACATAATCAAGGTGTTGTCTGCCTCGTCTGTCAAACTACAATTGCAGTCATGAAAGAGTACAATATTAAGCGACATTACGCAACTAAGCACTCCTCCCAGTTTGATGAAATTGTTGGTCAGGCACGAAAGGACAAAATTGAACATTTAAAAACATCCATTGAAAAGCAACAAGGTGTTTTACCACTTTCAAGAAAAATTCAGAACTGGTGACAAAACTGAGTTTTAAGCTTTGTGAATGTATGGCAGAAAAGGGAAAGCCTTTCAGTGATGGAGAATTTATTAAAATTGTTTAACAATATTCACAGAATATGCATGTCCAGAGAAAAAATATTTGGTGGAGCAAACTAGCCTTTCCCGCTTTACTGTCTCACGCAGGACAAAAGATCTTTCAGAGGACATCAAAGAAACTTTGAAAGAGAGATTGAATTCGTGTGAAGCTTTCAGTCTGGCTTTGGATGAAAGCACTGATATCAATGACACATCCCAACTTGTCATTTTCATCAGAGCTGTTACTGCAGGCTTTGATGTTTTCGAAGAGTTTTTAGATATGGCAAGCCTTTCCTCCACAACCACAGGACAGGATATTTGTGAACAAGTGCTTAAGGTTGTAGAAAAGTTTGAACTGAATCCTTATAAATTATGTGGTGTTACAACAGATGGTGCTCCTTCCATGACAGGTAGGACAAATGGATTCACCAAGAAATTTCTAACTGCAATTGGAGCACAAGACGTAGTTGTAAGCCATTGCATTATTCACCAAGAGAGCTTGTGCACCAAAGTTCTGGATTTTGAAGAAGTCATGAAAAATGTCGTCCAATGCGTAAATTATATTCGAACACGAGGATTAAATCATCGACAATTTAAAACTTTTTTAGATGAGCTGGACAGTGAGTATTCAGATGTTTTGTACTTCTCTGCTGTACGTTGGTTTAGTAGAGCTGCTACTTTGAAGAGATTCTGGAATATGCGAGAGGAGATTAAGTTCTTCATGGAGAGCAAACGTCAGAATGTGGACTTCTTGAGCAATGAGAACTGGCTGAATGACTTAGCATTCCTCACAGACATTACACAGCATCTGTCTGATTTAAACTTAAAACTACAAGGGAAAAGTCAACTTGTGAATAAGTTGTTTGAGCATATTTGTGCTTTTGAGAAGAAATTGGAACTTTTCCAGGTTCAGTTGAGAAGAGCCATATTGACCCATTTTACATGTCTTGCAACCAGGAAACTGGAATTTCCTAATCTGGATTGCACCAAATATGGAACCAGTGTACAAAAGCTGCGTGATGAGTTTGCAAACAGATTTCCAGATTTCAGACAAACTGAAATTAGATTGAAATTGTTCGCTCAACCTTTGATTTGGCAGTGGAAGACAGTCCTGATGATTGCCAAATGGAACTCATTGAACTGCAGGCTGACATGGACACTAAAAGGAAATTCTCTGAAAACAGTTTGCTAGACTTTTACAAACTCTGTGTACGTGAAAAGTTTCCCAATTTGTCCCGTCATGCACAAAGAATTGCCTCCCTTTTTGGTAGCACCTACTGCTGTGAGCAATTTTTCTCCAAAATGAAGCTCATCAAAACCAAATGTAGAAGTCAGCTGACTGATGAACATTTGACCAGTCAGTTAAGAGTGGCAACCACTTCTGTCAAAGCTGATATTGACAAGCTCTGCAAGGACTCTAAATTTCAAGTGTCGCACTAAAATGATCACTCATGCAAAAATATAAAATATTATTGCTTGCATTTTGAGAATTTTTTTTAATTTATTGTGCATGTACACGAATAAGCTTGTTTTTTAAGTGGCTCCGCTTGATTGATGAAGTTGGTTATATGGCCCACCGACGAAAAATGTTGCACACCCCTGAACTATAGCTTAAACAATTGTATGGCTGTTCATATACAATTCACAAACATCTAATGAAAAGTCAAGAAATCGTCATTTTAATGTAGCTCTACCTGGGGAGTTAGATTTGAATTACATATATATATGTGTTTTATTATGGTAAAGTACTGTACTATTTACATGCAGGGCAGTTATTAATTGTTAAGTTACACTACTAATTTATACAACTCTGAACAACAACAGTGTGTTAGTTATTTCAGTCATTGGTTATCGTATACGTACATTTTTGCACTCATGAAATATTCTTCTTGAGCGCTTTTCCATAAACAGCTTACATACAGTTTCAATGTTGATGGTAGTGTCATAATGGTCATGTATTAAATCTGGAACACTCAGTCTTTCTTCTATTTGTTTGCACCTCAGGTGCAAACCATTGGACACTCGGAGAGCAGATGCTAAACGTTCATATGAGCATGAACTTAGTGGAAGCGTGGCAAAGAGTTTCAACAATATAAATATATTTGGTACACTGAAGCATGGAGAGATTTAGAAAGTCAATTTGTTTTCCATCTGCGAAGTTGTTCATCAAAGCATCAGGATTTAACTAATCTTCACTGCAAAAGACTATAACCTGTCAGCTACCAGAGATGAAAACTCTTGTGTGAGTTTTGATGGCATGAGTTTCTGAAGTGACATGCTAACAGTAATATTAAATTTACAGTATTACTGTTGTGCTTGAAGATACGATGTAAATAATCATATACGTTCACTCTTAGTGAAGTCAGTTTCTTACAGTAGTGTTCTATTAGGGAAGCAATAGAAACAATATCTTGGTTTCGACATTGTAAAATTACAAGTACTTCTCTCAAACAGTAAAGGGAACATTGTAAAGATGTTAAACAACAATAATTCAAAGTATTCCTGCACTTTTAAATAAACTATAGAATTTTTTAGTATCGTCAGCAGTCCAACTGTCATTAAACATTTCAAAACTATCATCTCTATACACAAGAACCTAACACTTGTGAAGTAACAATGGATGGCATAAAATAGAACCTTTCTCAACCTCCATTATTCTCAACCCAATGTGTAATGTACACACATTGAGTAGCGAAACACGTGATGAAGCTGTTCCATGACCTTTTGATAGATTGTCTTTAATAGTTCCAAACGTTTAGGTGAGGATTTACTCCAAACAATTATTCCTTTAACTTGATCAATACATTACCTGGTGGAAATGAACAGGAATTTAAAATAGTAAGATCAAGTGAATGACTCACGCTATGAGTGTACAACCCCCTACTCTGCATACCTCGAACTTGTTTGTGAACACAAAAACCTCCGCCAGTCATGGCCTTTGCTCCATTGTGTCCTTTAGCCACAAAATTCATTTAGAGATAATTCAACATTAATCAATAACATTGCAACTGCACATAAAATATTTATTGCTCTGACTCTCTGTGTCTTAACAAATCCAATAAATTTGTCACCAGTAAGACAAATACACCTACTATAAAGAATCCAATCTACAAAACCCGATAGAAGCAATACGGCTTCAGGATTCCAATTACAAAGTGTCAAAAGAAACCATTGCATGCAACTATTTTAAATCATAAAAATTCTAATGACTCGTCAGAAGAATGTAGATTATTTAAAAAACTTCACATACCATAAACAGCTGCACTATAACTGTATAAGCATAAATTATTGCATCAAAAAATGTTGTGTACGGGCGAATATCTTCGAAGCCCTGTGTATGTGCATGCAAACACGAAAACTGGCTATTATTATAAACTAAAAGATTTTGTCAACACACAACGAAATTGTGTTATTTACATTTGTGTTAACTTAAATAATCTCACGGAATACACTACTTTACGAAGCAGGAAAAAATAAAAATAAATATTCGCTAGGAATTTCGGGCAAAGGTACACGAAGGTTATCTGCATTAGCCATTCCTAATTTAGTAGTGTTTGTTTGTTTTGTTTGTTTTTGAATTTCGCGCATAGCTAATCGAGGGCTATCTGTGCGAGCCGTCCCTAATTTAGCAGTGTAAGACTAGAGGGAAGGCAGCTAGTCATCACCGCCAACTCTTGGGCTACTCTTTTACCAACGAATAGTGGGAATGGCCACATTATAACGCCCCTACGGCTGGGAGGGCGAGCATGAATTTAGTAGTGATAGACTCGTAGGCTATTCCTTCAGCAATTAGTGAGATTGACAGTCACATTATAATGTCTCCACAGGTTGAAAGAGAGAGCATGTTTGGTGTGATGAGGATTCGAATCTACACCCCGTAGGCTGCTTTTATATAACCAGCCAGAAACTGGAAATTTACTGTTTGAGAGTGAATTATTTTTCTTCCTCTTTTTGAGAATTCAAAGTGGCTACCAGTAAAGTAGAATGAATTTTGGTTAAAGTTCCTGTACATAAAATCGTGATACGCTATTCGTATGTTTGTTGTTTAAGCGCAAAGTTATACACAGACTAGCTATGCTCTGTCCACCACAGATATTGAAACTCAGTTTCTAGTGTTGTGCTACTGTGTCCACCGTGAGAAATCGAATCCCGATTGTAATTTATCGCTGTCCCAGCTGGGAACTCGTTTTTTGTGGAGGCTTACAATTATCTAATTATTAATTTTCAAACTTTTTCAAATAAAAATATCTAAGCAAAGGCTATGAAAATTAAATATAGTTTACTCAGAATAAAACACATTGGTAATATAATATTATTTGAAGATTGGTATTTTCAACATATTCAACTGTTTTATACTTTGCATCACTGGTTGATAAAATATATACAACACTATTGATTATGTAATAACTGTCCTAGCGGCGAAAACGAGTAGAAACAAAACGCTGATTAACATTTACATCTATTTCTGTTTTTACCTTCTTTATTTTTAACACAAAACTGCACAGCTGGTTATGTATAGTTGCTCTCACTAGGCATGGCCAAGCGTATTAAGGCGTGCGACTCGTAATCTGAGGGTCGCGGGTTCGCATCCCCCTCGCGTCAAACATCCTCGCCCATTATTCTATGGTAAAAGAGTAGCCCAAGAGTTAGCAGTGGATGGTGATGACTAGTTGCCTTCCCTCTAGTCTTACACTGTTAAATTAGGGACGGCTAGCACAGATAGCCGTCGAGTAGCTTTGTGCGAAATTCAAAAACAAACAAATGCTCTCACTACTATGGGGCATAGAATCATAAATTTTAATGTTGAAGGCCCACAAACTTTCTGCTCACTTTTTAGGGAGAGGGCTAAATTTTCAAAAATCAGTTATGTGTTCCTTTTTTTTATTCGAACATAATTTAATATCTTAATAAAATAAGCTAAAATGAAATTAAAACTTACATGCAGTTATATATATATAGATAACGGGTAAGATTTACAGCTTTATTTAAGTGCAGAACTATACAATGCAGTGTATTTGCCACCGAGATCAAACTACATAATTTAGTTTCATATTCAAGAGCTAACCACTTAACGGTTGAGAAGAAATGAAGTTTATGGAAGAGATTAGAACATGAGGAATTTATCTCCATGAAAGGTCAATTCTAAAACCACACAACACCATGGTGACCAGAAGCCTTGAAATGAACTCAGTTTTTTGTAGTAACAGAAAGATTTTCAAAGGCAAAATGTGATCCATAATATTATATCATCTACTTTTACCACAGTAGAAAGCACGTGTCAAAACTTTACTGATCAGTCTCTTTCAGTGTGTCTTTATTTGTAACTTGATGAACAAATGTTTGTAACAAAGCAATAATTGTTTCATGCCACCCTCCAGTGGCACAGCTGTATGCCTAAGAACTTAAAATGTTACAAACCGGGCTTCTATGCCCGTGGTGCAGCTTTTTTGCTTAATTACAAACAAACAAACAAAATGTTTGTATCTCAACGCGGCTGGTATGGGTATTAACACTTTTATTGATAAGCAGAGAGCAATGTTTCGACCTTCCTAGGTCATCTTCATGTTAACAAAGAGCCGTTCTGAGATACATTTTTATTTCAAGTGGGTTTCTCGTCATCAAAAAAAAAAAAAACGTCTCATACCCCAGATCCCCAAATATACATTACCTTGCTTTTTCTACGTCAGTCACGCATCGAGCAATCAGAGGTCTCACCAAATCTGTAAAGGTCACCTGGTCCTCTTGTGCTACCTTTAGTGGAAAATGCAAATTTTAATGTTTATTTGTTTTTAACTTTTATTTTTTATATAATTCAGACCACACTAATTTATTTTTCAACAAAAATTCACTGATCTATTAGCTTTTGAGAATCCATTGAAAATTACTGGATTTTTATTACGGCATATTTAATTGAAAAACATAATTCAAATACCGTTCTGAAACGTTTTCTATTACTTTTACAGATAACCGAATGTTGTGGTTTAACTGACAATAGTTTATATTCACAAACGTGAAATCTACGTCAATAAACGTTCCTCGAGAAAAATAAGTATTTTCTATAATTCAGATATGATGCAATAAAAAAACACTAAAAATCTTCTAAGCGTTTCACACACATTTTACAACAAGCATTCCAGATAGAAAGCTTACGAAAAGTATTTCAACTTTTATCTTCTCAAACGATGTAACAACACACTCAAGCAGTTGAGCTCATGACATCAACAAACTCTGGCGCCACACCCTAGCTCAATCTGGAGTAGAGTGAAGATCGTGCTTACGAAATAGAACATTTCGACCGACCCATAAAATCATTATGTTGGAGTTGAGTATATCTCTTAGTACTGTTAAAAATATAACAAACAAATATTTGAAATATTTAAATTAAGGCTTATTTAATAACTTCGACATAAACTTTATCCCCAAATTTTAAAATTACAACAAAATTTCTTTATAAATAACATTTGCAGTTTGCTTTTCATCTACCAACAAATACAGATTTTGAGATGGTCCTATCGTTGAACACTTTACATCTCATTGCCCTTGAAAAAAGTATGGTTATTCAAGAAACAATTCAGCAATTTTTGAAACCTCAGAAGAATTAGTTCTAGAGATACCCACAGTAGTCAAAGAACACCATAAGGTTTTCAAACAGATTTTCTGAGGTATTTATCCACCAAACTGCTTGGGTTCCATAAAACTGTTGGTTACAAGATTCTTAATAATATATGATTTAAACAAAAACTGGGAATAAAAATGACATCAACATTATAAATAATTCCCCAAATTAAATCTGGGGTCCCGTATATACTATACATATAAAGTTACAGATTTCATACTTTTGGAGTAGGCAGCTGCTTAAATTCAAAGGCATAACACACCAAGTAATAAAACCATTAAACAGGACGTAACATGCAGGTGTAGAAAATATTCAGTATTATCACTGTAGAAATATTCTTCCTTGTGTTAAAACTAAAAGCAGAGGTACTAAACAAAGAGAAACCCATATCTAAAATAAATAAGTAGGAATTGTTTTATTCAACAAAAACATTACATATGTGACTTCCAGTAACAATAGAATGATATAAGGTTCATAACTACAAGTTAAAACAGTCATTCTCCAATGCCACAAAACAACAGAGACAGCAATTAGAAGTTTATTAAATCACTCTAGAACACCACCAGAACAACAGAGACAGCAATTAGAAGTTTATTAAATCACTCTAGAACACCACCAGAACAACAGAGACAGCAATTAGAAGTTTAGTAAATCACTCTAGAACACCACCAGAACAACAGAGACAGCAATTAGAAGTATATTAAATCACTATGGAACCGCACCGTAAGAACAGAAACGTCAATAAGATGTTTAGAAAATTTTCCTGAAACTCCACTAGAACAACAGAAACGGTACCAGTGATAATCAGTAAACCTCAGCTTTACATGAGAGGCAACGTATAAATTGAATGAATACAAATTATCTATTTTTTGGAAAAACGTTTGTTGTTCATTGGACACTTTCCAAAGATATAACAGCACCAAAGAAGAAATGTTATAGACCTTTTTTCGTAATGGGATCGTAAAACAATACAAATGCCCATGGGTAAATCAGCTAACTATATGCATTCATGAGATGCTATTGTTGCAATATGTTTTGAGAGAACAATCATGGTTTTATAGTAGAAAATACGATTAGTTTAAACTATATGCTATATAAGTGATTAAATACCTTCAGAATGATTCATTATTCAACAAGATGTTCTGTTAATGCATATAACTCATTACAAGTGAATATTTGGACCTTGGTTGGCTATACGTCAATAACTTTCAATTCAGATTTAGTGTTAAAAACATTACCCAAAATACATACGTTTATAGCGACTTGATCCAGCTCTGCAAACACTGCTGGGTCGTTGTAAATATCCCTTTTAGACAGTTTAGGGGGGCTCGGTGGAGGGGAGTGCGTGGGGTAGGGAATAAGCTCTTCTGTGACGTAACATTGTCTGTCAGAATACGTGCACTTTTTCTATACGGAGAAACAAGATTCACAGTCATTATCTTGGGAGAAAAGACAAGACGAATATGTTACTCAGACAATGGTTTTGATCTATTCACTTCAACCTGAAAGTTAAACTTTCTTGATAAGTAAAGCAACATAACCTGGAAAGTTTGAAACAGATTTTAAGTTAAATTCACTGTCAATTTTCGACTCGAGCTCATTAGACTCTTAAGATTATTTATTTGCGAGTTATTAAAACATTAAATACTCCAAAAAGTTACGTAAAGACGAAATACTGTTTAAATGATCTTTAGTTGGCTTGTTTTTGAATTTCGCGCTAAGCTACACGAGGGCTATCTTCGCTAGCCGTCCCTAATTTAGCAGTATAAGACTAGAGGGAAGGTAGCTATTCATCACCACTCAACGCCATATCTTGGGCTACTCTTTTACCAACGAATAGTGGGACTGATCGTTCCATTATAACGCCATTATAAAAGAGTAGCCCAAGAGTTGGCGGTGGGTGGTGATGACTAGCTGCCTTACTAGTCTTACACTGCTAAATTAGGGACGGCGATATTAAGTAGTACACCAGACTTGAATGACTGGAGTGTATGTGTTATGTTACACTTTATTCATAAGACGTGTTTCTCCTTCTTTACGTACGTGAAAAACAAATAGCTTTATCATTATTACAGGAAAAGACATAGGTAGTATTTGCTGTTGTTATTGTTCGTTTTAGAGCTAATCCACTTTGAGCTCTCTGCAGTGTCCACAGCGAGAGATCTAACCCCGTCTTTAACGTTGTAACTACATAGAATTGCTGCTAAACATGAATAGTACGGGTTCTATTTATTAAACGTCTCAATTGGAACATCGGTTCGTCTTAAGATTTATAACGCGAAAGTCTAAGTTTCTATGCTCATGGTTGACTCAGTACAGACAGCCCATTATATAGGTGTGCGCTTAACTTCAAAAACAAAACCTTTGTTGATACGACCTGGATTTGCTTAAAAGTTTAAGGCAGGTTATACAGGTTATATTACAAAGGTTATTTTAGAAACATATGGATAGAGATAGTATAATATGCGAGTATTAGTTAATGTAACAAGTGGGAGACGAATAATAACCTCTTTAGTTGGTAGCGATATTTAGAAACACTGGAATAATACCAAAATACACGGACATTACTACACATACGTAGTTGTGGATATAACTAGCAGTAACAATGGAAAAGTTATACATAATTTACCTGTAGATGGCATAGAACGTTGGACTGGCATCTACAGAAGTATAGCTGTGGATATGTCTAATAAAACTACTGGGTTAAGTTTAGAAAGGTAGTTTCGATAAAGGTGGTATCTGAAAACAAATACTGTGATAATTATACAAAGTTATCTAATGAAAAGAATGACAAAAACGTTTAGATGACGAAAAAGCTGTCTGTGGATGTGCGTAATAATGACACCTTTAGGGTTAAGTAGGCAATGTATCGACTGTACTGAGGGGGCGCTTGTCAAGGCCTCATTTTTCCGTCCTGCATCTGATCTGAGGACAACAGGGACCTTCATGAGCTGTCTTTTATGGTCTTCAGTAATAACCGTTTATTTGCTTCTGGTTAACTGCAATTATAATTGTTAGCTATCTCGTATAGTTCGTTTTCTTACCACTATCTCATAAATGTATAATAGGTCTTATTATAAAATACATCGTATCATACACTAATTCTTCTGACTTCTTCTTACTGGTTACAAATATTACTCAGAATATTTAATGATTGTGGTCGCTAATTGTGTTCTTTATTTCAGTAGGCCCGGCATGGCCAAGCGTGTTAAGGCGTGCGACTCGTAATCCGAGAGTCGCGGGTTCGAATCCCAGTCGTGCCAAACATGCTCGGTCTTTCAGCCGTGGGGGCGTTATAATGTAACGGTCAATCCCACTATTCGTTGGTAAAAGACTATCCCAAGAGTTGGCGGTGAGTGGTGATGACTAGCTGCCTTCCCTCTAGTCTTACACTGCTAAATTAGGGACGGCTAGCACAGATAGCCCTCGAGTAGCTTTGTGCGAAATTTCAAAACAAACAAACAAACAAAATTATTTCAGTATATTGTCACTAATTATATTCTTCAACTCGATGTATCGTGGTGTCCAGTTTCACTCCAATTAGACGATTCTCCATCTTCAAAAATCCAGCAGGATGTTTATTGATATTAGTATTATACACAAGCAATGGTAGTGATGGACAAATAATCACTTTGTTGTTTAATTGCTAGTGTTAGAACAACATAGGAAAGAGACACATATTCTGGTCTTGGCACTACCGAAATAACAACTCTGAGTGATATTTTAATAGAGCTTGTTCAGATTTCACATCTATTTACCCACTAATTTACTGATAAGTGAGTGAAAACGCAAATTGTATGAATAACGTCACACGACGTTTTAATTTCGTTTAAGTTAACGTGCAAAAACCAAACACTGATTACTTCCATTCAGCAAGAGCTTAACTCGTTATAAACTTACTGGAGAACGTTACAAAGAATTATTTCATCAAATACTCTTAAAGGTGCAACTGTGGTTAAAGATATAAGGCCGGTATTATTTGTTGTTATTTAGGCATTCCTTCAAATATCACACTGTGTTGTTCATATATATATTTGGAATTATTCGTAACACAGGTCAGTTTCTAGACCACTAATGACCGTAGTCCAAGTTGTTTTAAATTCTTGTTAAATTATTACGTTTCTATTTGTTTCAGACTTTTCGCATAAACCTAAACAAAGGGTTATCTGCGCTTGAGCTTATCTGATTTTAAACTGATAGACAAGACGGAAGATATTTAGTTAGGATAATCCACCAAATACTCTCTGACTACTCTCATCTGGGTAAAAAATGGGATTGTAACGTCATTTTTACAGCACATTTACGAACCACAAAGTTTAAAGCGCGTTTTTGCGGGCACGATTCACAAACCACAAACCCTCAAATTCACAGTCCAAAAACCCTTACCATTACCTTAATCCCAGATCACATCATTTGCAGAATTCTTCCGGATTAAATGAGTTTGTCTTTATATATACATTTATCAACTTCAATCCTACATATACATATAATTGTAATTAAATTCATAATTAGGCATAGAAACATACCTTCTCCAACTCGTTTCGTTTTTGGTTAATTAGATTCATCATTTCTTTGCTATGTTTGTCTATCAGGTCTGCAGTAGCTGTACGTTCTTCTTCTAGAAGTTTTCTTGTCAGCAACTCTTTCTTCTTGCCCAACTTAAAGGTCATATTCCTCTCCAAATCTCGTCTTTCCTTCTGCTGCTTCAGGGTCAAAGTTTTTTCTACGTCGGATAATATCTTCTTTTTCTCACCTTTAGGATCAACCTGGAACCTTTTGGTCAGTCTCTCCAACTCTTTCTCCCACTCTTCCTATTTTAACGGTAAAATCAGAGTAATTTGGTTTGGTTGTATTATTTTAAACGTCAAGGGTTCGATTCCCCTCGGTGGGCTCAGGAGACAGCCCCATGTGGCTTTGCTATAAGAAAACACACACACATTATTTTGAACGAGGTCAGAAAACGCCAAATTCGCTATGATTATATTGCGATGAAATTTTAAAAAGCAGATTATACAGTAGAGATTATTTCGAATTATGATACTTAGATCTTAACCATTAGGGGAACATTTTTTCATTTCCATGTTGAAAATATTAAAATGTTTATCACTTTGTTAGTCTATCATTAGTAAATTGTTATTGTGGGCCATTAAGAGTCCAGAATGATTCGATGAAAATATTTAAAAATGTTTTATTTTATTTCTATATATATGTGGATCAAATGTAGGGAAATAATTAAATCCTTAAGAACTTCATCAGTGGTCCCTATTTTCCCAAACCTGATGCTAACACTTGTCACACCTTTAACAATAGAACAGTATCTTAAGACATTTTCCTCTAAATAACCATAGAACAGGAAATTCTCGAATTTGTTCAAGTTTCTTTCAAACATTCCAAAGCTCAATGTACCTGAATTGAGTGTTTGATACGTTTCTCTTCTTCTGCTCTCTTCTTTGCAAACTGTTGATAGAGGGCGTCTTCTTCGACCCTATGTCTCATTTCCAAATCTTTTTGCGTGTTCTCATCCTACAAATTAGAAGAAAAAAATGTTGTATTTAATTTGATCCGAAAACATAATATATTACATACAGATTCCAAATTGTAAAAGAGAAATGAAACATTAAAAACATAAAATAGTTATCATGTAGTAAACATCAACATTAAAAACATAAAATAGTTATCATGTAGTAAACATCAACATTAAAAACATAAAATAGTTATAATGTAGTAAACATCAACATTAAAAACATAAAATAGTTATCATGTAGTAAACATCAACATTAAAAACATAAAATAGTAGTAAACATCAACATTAAAAACATAAAATAGTTATCATGTAGTAAACATCAACATTAAAACATAAAATAGTTATCAGTAAACATTAACATTTAATAGATTAATGAAGTTAACATGCTGTAAACAACACCATCATTTAAAAACATAAAACTGTTACCATGAAGTGAAACACATAAACGTTTAGTGAAATACACAAATTATTTATCCGACAGTAAACATTAATATTAAATAACACGAAACAGGCACATTGCAGCGAATAGTTGCCAGCACCTAACTTCTTAACTCTTATCCTAAACACAGAACAGTTAGTCATATAAACACTAACGTTTTGTAATACAATATGAAAACTAATTATTACGTTGGCTATAACGATTTTACGACAATCAGTGATTATCAATTCCTCAACCTCGATTGTCATGTGTAATATAATTATATATATAAAAGGTTTGAAATATATATATAAACTTGAAATAGTCATGGATTTCTTTTAGATTGTTTTCACCACTACCAACAAAATCGGAGAAACTTTGCAATATAGATCACTTTTCGTATTACAGAACTACGGTGATATATATAAAAGAGGTTGGATTTTATGAGAGAAACTTTGGTTCACTTTTCGTATTACAGAACTACGGTGATATTGTGGTGTGGAATCTTAACTGTGGTTAATCTTTGATTAAACCACTGTTTTAATAATCTTTGATTAAACAATTGTTTCTCAAAAACCCGAATGACTCAAAGAAAGAGCCTGGAGTTTATATTGTTTTAGAGGACAACGGTCAACCAAAATTGAATGCCTATGGACTTATAGTGCAAGAAACTGGGTTTCGATACTCGTGGTGAGCCTAGAGTTTATATTGTGTTAGAGCACAACGGTCAACCAAAATTAAATGCCTATGGACTTATAGTGCTAGAAACTGGATTTTGATACTCGTGGTGAGCAGACCACAAATAGCCCTTTGTGTAGCTTTTTTGCATAATAACAAAACAAACCAAAATTTCGTGTTAGTGTTGTGGGCTAAGTCATTATCGTGCGTGTTACTAATCTAGTGTTAGGTATTTCAAAGAGTGTAAAATAATTTCTATTTTAGCATAGTAATCTATCTCAACTTCCCTTCATTCAGCTCAGAGGTAATTTATAACGATAAAATTGAGGTTCTACACTTACGACAGGTATAGTTCAAATACCCCATCGTGTAATAATGCGTAGCGTAAGTTGCTAAAACAGAGCTGAAAGGTTGTCCGGTTGTAGTCGTGATAATTTTGAGGCTGGTTATTTGCTCGAACACCCCAACAACTAAAGCTTTAAAAAGTTCTTTGTGTCCTTGAAGATCTTACAGACAAACGAGTTTGTTATACGCGGATTCATTTTGTTTTTAAATATAGCGTGGAGCTTTTTTCTCTTAATATCTTTTAAATCGTCTTCCAGTTATCAAATGATTCCGATAGAAAGTTCAGTCATGTTTTGTGTGGAAACAAAACTAGCGTGTATTAAGAAAAATATTAAATTATTGGATACTTCCCACGTCAGTTGGTATTTTCTTATTTCTGTGGTTACATTTATAGCATCCGACATTAAGTACCAAGAGAACACTTGAGGAAACGTAATTATTTTGCTGGCGTAACTCATACGTTTAGCTTAGGTTATGGTGCTTAATTCGCAAGCTTGGACTAGCGGGTTCTAATCCCCGTCGCACCAAACATGCTCGTCCTTTCAGCCATGGAGGCGTTATAAATTTACGGTCAATCCCACTATTCGTTGGTAAAACAGTAGCCCAAGAGTTGGCGGTGGGTGCTGATGACTAGCTGCCTTCTCTCTAGTCTTACACTGCTAAATTAGGGACGACTAGCGCAGATAGCCCTCATGTAGCTTTGCACGAAATTCAAAAACAAACAAACAAACCACCCGTAACAAACCTACTACCGTCCATATGTATATATATATATATTTACTCTTCTGTATACATTAAATACTTGAAACATAATTTGAAATAGGGTATCAAACGATCAAATTGTTTAGTGTTCTGTTCCATGAACTTTCAGAAAATGTGTGTGTGAATAACCTTCGTTTTCTTCCGCAGTCTTGTGTTTAGGCCTAGCATTACTACGCTTGACTAAGAAACTGTACATAATTACAAATTTTCGATGCCCGGTTTCGTGTGTCTCTAATTAAGTTGTTCATTCAACTCAAGTAAAAGTATTCAAGGAACTCCTAATTATTCGGTTTATTAGACGTGCCTTTCATCACGACTGTTAAACAATGAATTATTTGTGTACCCTTTGTTGGATTTTTTGTAATTGTTGTTAAAAATACCCAGGTGAAAAGCTAATTTAAGAAACTACTAAAACTAGGCAACCATTGTCACTACATCTCTAACTAAACCTACACAACATTTAGATTATAACGTCCACAGTAACTACTATAGTTGTGCCTAGAAAATCATTGTTACTATCTCGCCAACTAAATCTACAACACCTAGATTCTAAGACCCACAGTAACCATATTGTAGTCTGACTTAGACAAACGTTCTTACTAAATTATCAGAACATTCAGACCGTACCAATGTCTTTCTTTCCTATTAACTTTCTCGATTGCTCTCTTAAGAATAAAAAGTTAGCTTTTATATAAACACTAGAAGTTTTAGTTTGTGAGAAACTCTAATATGTTTCAGTATTGTATACTTATTCAAGCCTAATGGGACTCTGAAAAGCAACATTTTGAAAACAAGGTCTCCACGTGTTTGTTAGCAAGATCACTTGGGCAACGGTTAAAGGTAGTTATTGTGGTAGTTCTCGTTTCGAGATGGAATGTAATAAAAAGTAAACAACCATATCTCAATATTAATTTATCTTCGTACTTTAATTAAGA